>NC_064853.1:113922109-114084609 GCF_024139225.1 Suncus etruscus
TGAATACAGATGCAAAGATCCTCAACAAAATCCTGGCAAATAGGATTCAATGCCTCATTAAGAAGATTATCCACTACGATCAAGTAAGTTTCATCCCAGGAATGCAAGGTGGTTTAACATCCGTAAATCTATCAACATAATACACAACATCAACAACAACAAAAATAGAAATCACATGATCATATCAATAGATGCAAAGGAAGCATTTGATAAGGTCCAACACCCATTCTTGATCAAAACTCTCAGTAAGATGGAATGGAAGGAACCTTTCTCAATATAGTTAAGGCCATCTACCACAAGCCAGAGGCAAATATTGTCCTCAATGGAGAAAAACTGAAAGCCTTCCCTCTAAATTCTGGCACAAGACAAGACTGTCCTCTCTCACCACTCCTATTCAACATAGCACTGGAAGTACTTGCTATAGCGATTAGGCAAGAAAAAGATATCAAGGGAATCCAGATAGAAAAGGAAGAAGCTCTCGCTGTTTGCAGATGACATGATACTCTACCTAAAAAACCCTAAAGTCTCTACGAAAAAGCTTCTAGAAACAATACTCATATAGCAAGGTGGCAGGCTACAAAATTAACACACAAAAATCAATAGCCTTTCTATACACCAATAGTAATAAGGAAGAAATGGACATTAAGAAAACAACCCCATTTACAATAGTGCCACACAAACTCAATAATTTTGGAATCAACTTGACTAAAAATGTGAAGGATGTATACAAAGAAAATTATAAAACTCTGCTCCAAGAAATAAGAGAGGACACACGGAAATGGAAACACATACTCTGCTCATGGATTGGCAGGATTAACATCATCAAAATGGCAATACTCCCCAAGGTATTATACAGATTTAATGTGATCCCTCTAAAGATACCCATGACATTCTTCAAAGAAGTGGATCAGGCACTTTGAAATTCATATGGAACAATAAACACCCTTAGAATAGCTAAAGTAATCATTGGGAAAAAGAATATGGGAGGAATTACTTTTCCCAACTTTAAACTGTACTACAAAGCAATAGTTATCAAAACAGCATGGTATTGGAATAAGGACAGGCCCTCAGATCAGTGGAATAGGCTTGAATACTCAGAAAATGTTCCCCAGACATACAATCACCTAATTTTTGATAAAGGAGCAGGAAATCCTAAATGGAGCAAAGAAAGCCTGTTCAACCAGTGGTGTTGGCACAACTGGCTAGCCACTTGCAAAAAATTGAACTTAGACCCCCAGCTAACATCATGTACGAAGGTTAAATCCAAATGGATAAAAGACCTCGATATCAGACCCGAAATCATAAGATATATAGAACAACACCTAGGCAAAACTCTCCAGGACATTGAGACTACAGGCATCTTCAAGGAGGAAACTGCACTCTCCAAGCAAGTGAAAGCAGCGATTAACAGATGGGACTATATTAAACTGAAAAGCTTCTGCACCTCAAAAGAAATAGCACCCAGGATACAAGAGCCACCCACTGAGTGGGAGAAACTATTCACCCAATACCCATCAGACAAGGGGCTAATCTCCAAAATATACAAGGCACTGACACAAATTTACAAGAAAAAAAAAACATCTAATCCCATCAAAAAATGGGGATAAGAAATGGACAATTTGACAAAGAAGAAATTCAAATGGCCAAAAGACACATGAAAAAATGCTCCACATCACTAATCATCAGGGAGATGCAAATCAAAACAACTATGAGGTACCATCTCACACCGCAGAGATTGGCACACATCACAAAGAATGAGAACAAGCAGTGTTGTTGGGGATGTGGAGAGAAAGGAACTCTTATCCACTGCTGGTGGGAATGCCATCTAGTTCAACCTTTATGGAAAGCAATATGGAGATTCCTCCAAAAACTGGAAATCGCGCTCCCATATGACCCAGCTATACCACTCCTAGGAATATACCCTAGGAACATAAAAATACAATACAAAAATCCCTCCCTTACACTTATATTCATTGCAGCACTATTTACCATAGCAAGACTCTGGAAACAGCCAAGATACCCTTCAACAGATGAATGGCTAAAGAAACTGTGGTTCATATACACAATAGAATATTATGCAGCTGTCAGGAGAGATGAAGTCATGAAATTTTCCTATACATGGATGTACATGGAATCTATTATGCTGAGTGAAATAAGTCAGAGGGAGGGAGAAAGACGCAGAATGGTCTCACTCATCTATGGGTTTTAAGAAAAATGAAAGACATTCTTGCAATAATAACTTTCAGACACAAATGAGAAAAGAGCTGGAAGTTCCAGCTCACCTCAGGAAGCTCACCACAAACAGGGATGAGTTTAGTTAGAGAAATAACTAAGTTTCAAACTATCCTAATAATGAGAATGTACGAGGGAAATAGAATGCCTTTCTAGAGTACAGGCGGGGGTTGGGTGGGGAGGAGGGAGATTTGGGACATTGGTGATGGGAATGTTGCACTGTTGATGGGTGGTGTTCTTTACATGACTGAAAACCAAACACAATCATGTATGTAATAAAGTTGTTTAAATAAAAATTAAAAAAAATCCACTCATTAACAAATGAAGTACCCAGTGTTATCTACAAAATTGTCTGTCAACACTCACACTCCACTGTCTGTGAGCAGCTTGTGACTGCTCTCCTCCTCCCAGCCAGTACTTGGTGGTACTCAGACTCAACAAATTACTTAAGGTGCACGAAAATGAGTTTACAAAAAAGGATCTGCCCATGAGTTCCTACATAAAGCAAGTCCTCAATAAAAAAGAAAAAAAACTAAGCCAGGAAAGCAGGGTTGATCTCACATAGAATAAAACAGTATATTCACAGTGCTATTTACCCTCATCTATTAAAGACGAGAGGCAAGGGGCAGGAGTGGATATGGTGCCTGCCTTGCACGAGGTTGATATAGGTTCAATCCTTGGCATTCCATTTTGTCCCCTGAGTCTACCAGGAGTAATTCCTGGGTGTAGAGCTAGGAGTAACTTCTGGGCATCACTAAGTATATACCCTTGTTCTCACCCACCCCCATTCTCCTCAAAAAGAAGAAAGGCAACATTGTAGAGAAGAATGATTCTCAGGCTCATGAAAATTACTTCTAAAATGCAGATTCTTGAATTCTACTTCTGTTATTTTTATTCAAGTCTTCTGGGATGAGCCCCAGGTATCTGCACTTGCAAGTGATCTGTAGAACCACCTTACTGTGAGACATCAGGTAACCTGAACTCCTCCAGGAGAAATCTGCAGGAAAGTCTGAGGATGCCTCATCAAAGTAAAGCAGGAGAAAGGTCAGAAACTCAGTAGAGGGGCTGGCAGTGGTAGGGCTTTTGCCTTGCATGCAGCCTACTGAGGACAGAAGGTGGTTCAAATCCCGGTAGCCCATATGTTACACCGAGACTACCAGGAGCAATGATTTCTGAGTTCAGGGTCAGAAGTAACCCCTGAGAGCTGCCAAGTGTGACCCAAAAACTAAAAACAAAACAAACAAACAAAAAAACTTAGTAGAATCAAGTTCTCTAGTAATTTAAAAAAATAGTTCTCATTAAATCTAATAGTGATAGTAAATAAAAATAGAATTGCTGTTTTGAATATCCTTTATTCTGATTTATTTTAATAACATACATTTATTGCATTTTGAAACTGTTTGTGAGGTTAGAACAATTTAACATTTGGTTTGAAAAACCCTGGGCTTAGAGAAAAAAGTTCAAGTTCTTTCCATCTCAGAATCAAATCCTAATTTTTTTTTTCCCAATCAAAAAATGTTAGGCCAGTTCATCACTACTGGGACAACAATGATTTAAAATTTGCTTGGGGGGGGGTGTCCGGAGAAACTGCATGAAGGTAGTGCGTTTGCCTTGCGTGCAGAAGGACGGTGGTTCAAATCCTGGCATCCCATATGGTCCACTGAGCCTGCCAGGAGCGATTTCTGAGCGTGGAGCCAGGAGTGACCCCTGAGCGCTGCAGGGTATTCCCAAAAGCCAAAATAAAAAACAGAAGAGAAAAAAAAAAAACTTGCTTGGGGTGGGGGTAGGGGGTTACAGCAACAAATTTTTTTTTTTTTTTTTGGTTTTTGGTTCACATTGTTTTGGCTAATAATTAATTGAGGTTTTCTCCTTGTGCTAAGTTTTCTCTGCATAGTAAAGCTCCTGTAACACAGGAAAGCTTATTTCATTCCTGAAGTAACTAGAACAATAGAGGTGGTTGTGCTAGCCCTGAGGAGCCAGATTCAGGCTCTCAGTCTCAGCTCCTGCCCACAGAAGCTCCCCTTTGAGAAGTCAAAACATTTGCCATTATGTCAAAACATTTCTATTTTGCTTCAACGGGCAGCAAAAGTCAGAAGCTTGATAAGCCGCAGGAAGCAAATTGTAATTGGTGGAATTGGTGGAATTGAGAGGTGAGTGGAAATAAGCCAGAAGAAATGAATGGCATGCCTGAGGAGTTCCATTCTTCAGTGCTTACCTGAGGACCAGCTCCACTGCCAACTAACATGGCAAGGGAGATATCCAGCCCAGATGGAAGCCCTGAAGATAACCTCTTAATAGAGGTGAGATATTTTCCAGGTCTGGAAAGCATCAGAAGATAAGGCTAGAATATTCTTAGAAATGTCTGACTACCTTTCCTGAAGTGTGGAGAATTGAATTTTGAGGGCCAAGGGTGGGTGGGTTTTGAGTCCCTCCACAGACAGGGCAGTCACCGAATAAGGAGTGCTCTGAACCCAAGAGGAGCACAGCCATAGCAAAGGAGAACCTTGGGAAACCTTTGCTAATGTCTTCAACACATTTCTTCCACAGGCATATCTGCTCATCTATATATTTGCCTTCCCATTTAACATAAGCCTGGTTTAAAAAAAATAAATAAAAGACCCTTCACACTCCATCAGCTTCCCTTATATGAACATCCACTCACCAATATAAGCTGCAGAAATTCCAATCCCAGCAAGCACCAAACTTTCCTTTTAAGTCTTACCACATTGAAAGCTACTGCACTCCGGACAGAAGCAGAATGAACAGGGCCTATAAAGAATCGTACAAATACAACAACCCTCCCACACATCTGACCCACCCCTCTTTCCTCCACACCCCAAGTGACACCTGCAAGAGAAATAGAGAGGGGAAAAAATAAAAACCGGTTCCCTCCTCCACAGGAAGAGGAGCTGTTTTAACACCTCTTCTTTTTTTTGTTTTTGTTTTTGTTTTTGTTTTTGTTTTGGGTCATACCCAGCATCGCTCAGGGTTTACTCCTGTCTCTATACTCAGAAATTGCTCTTGGCAGGCTCGGGGGACCATATGGGATGCTGAGATTCAAATCACGTCCTTCCGCATGCAAGGCAAACACCTTACCTCCATGCTATCTCTCCGGCCCCTTAACACCTCTTCTTAAGTTTCAAAAAAGAATGTGTGTATTACAGAAATTTTTACACTTACAGAAATAAAGAACAAAATAGCTTAATGAGCCTCATGTTTACATAAGTCAGCTTTAAAGAGAATCAACATTTTGTCAAGATTACTTTATTTATCAAAGTCCCCCCACTGTCTTCTGGTAGTAATTGAAAGCATAGGCCAGACTTCTTAACAACTCTGTCCACCAGCTTCTCAACAGGAATTCCAAGAGAAAAGGAAGTCTGAAATATTGTAAGATATCCATTTATATAATGAATAAACAAATCTCTGTGGCTCAGATTTGGACTGGATTATTCCAAGGAGAACTGAGAAAATAAAACTTCAAATAATTTACTATGGACTTTAATTATCTTAGATCAGCATATGTGCATCACATTTACACATGGGTGAGCACGCGCGCGCGCGCACACACACACACACACACACACACACACACACATACACCCCTCATATGCATCCACATATGCATTGTGTTCATATGTACAATCTATTTCACTAGTTCTCTATAAAATGTCTTTTACATTAAGTTACCTGAATAAGGATTTCAATACAATTGGCACTTTCATTGTATGGGGACGGGAGGTGTTTGAGGGATGGTATGTCACTCTCAACTCTCTTTTCATGATCATGGTATGACCCTTGTTACATGAGTATTCAACTCTTGCTTTTTTGACTTTAGGGTGATACCCAGTAACTACTCAAGGGTTACTCCTGGCTCTGTACTCAGAAATTAGTACAGGGGCAGGGCTCAGAGGACCAAATGGAATGCAGGAAATTGAACACAGGTTGACAAGCACCCTACCCACTCTACTGTCACTTCAGCCCTCAACTCTCTTTTAATCTAAAGTAGCTCTTCACCTCTTTTCTTTTCACAGCAAATACTTTTTAATGTAACCAAGCCATAAATTTGAATCTGAGGCCCACATTCTGAATCTGTCTGATGGTGTCCTCCATGTTTTTTAACCTATGACTCTTAACTATATGTTCTTATAAACTTGGTGTTCACTTTCAAGGCTTGTTTAGAATCATTGATTCAAGTTCACTGACTCCCCAAACATTTTTCAATGTCTAGGAAGGACTAATTCCTTTTTGTCTTAGGGAGCTTGGGGGTGAGGATACTGATGGAGGTGGGGTCCTGCTTCTTCACTTTTCAGGTAGTATGGACCTCTAAGTATCATGTAGACCAATAGTTATGATAGGTTCATTTATTCAGTAAATGTGTATTATCTACAGCTAAGGAGTACAGAAATCCCTAGGTTTCCTCCTCCACCACCACCACCAGAACTTGCTTCCAGTGAATAGGTAAGAAAAACATAAAATAACTTTGTATGTAGTACTTTGGGAGGAAGTAAATGTTTTGTAGAAAATTGAAACAGGAAAGGTAGTTATGTAGACCAATTCTTCTCAACCTTTTTCCAGTCATAACCTTTTTCCGGCCTGTTTTCTTCCTGTGCCTCCATACTTCTTCATCTTAACGGTTGCCCCCCCTCCCCCAGTCTCATGCTGTGCCCTCACCCATGGTATGATTTGTGGTTTTTGATATAGTATGTGGTTCCCTTGTTATATCCCCATGGTCTACAGAGCCATATTGCCCCTGATTGAGAAATTCAGGTCAAGACAAAAAGGATATGGGCAAGCAAAAAAGTATTAGGAGCTGGATTTTGTAGGGTCTTTCATTAGAACGTATTGCAGTTTACATTCTGCTGACTTCACTCTAGCCATTATACTGAAAATCAATTATGGCAGGCAGAAGTTTGGAGAAAGTTAAAAAAAAATTTTAAAGGAAAAGCCTTTTAAGATACTAGAGTACTAATTTAGGTGAGAAAGGCTACATGTTACCAAATTTAAGCCTTACCACCATTCTGTCACCATTGGTCACAATTCCTTTATTTAACGAGAAACTGAGGATCTGAGAATTTAAGCCTTTGCATACCTTTGTATATCCTATTATATCCTTGTATATGGTCAGACTACGGAATGAGCATGATTTTTTGACTTGCAAGACAGTCATGTTAAACCACCATATACCCCTCTCCTCTGGCCTCCATGCTTTATCAGATCAACCAGAGTGGGTGGTCACCATTGTGTTTTATTATTATTAATTATTATTATTATTATTATTATTATCGAAACCAGTGTTTTGTTTTGTTTTGTTTTGTTTTGTGTGTGTGTGGTATTTGGGTCACACCTGGCAGTGCTCAGGGGTTACCTCCATACTATCTCTTCGGCCCTAATTCCCATTGTGATTTTACAAAGTTCTTCATAACTGGGTTTCAGGCATGCAAAGATTCAGGGCCAATGCCATTACCAGTGTACATCTCCCTCCACCAATGTTCCCCAAGTGTACCCCCTGCCCTCAGCCTGCCAGTATAACAGGCCCATTTTAAGTTTAGATTGTTCAAGTTTAGGTCTCTTGATTCCATTGTTGTTTTGGCTTGGATAATTATTTCTGTCCTTTTTTTAACACTACCAATGCATCTGAGACCACTTACCATTGTGGATCTTATGCAAATACTCTTTTTTTTTTATTCGAATACTCTTGAGTTTTTCTTTCCCAATCCCCACCTCCTTGAACTCTGAGTCTTCTATGTCCATCCTGCACCCTATGACCCAAATTTTCTGTGCCAAGACTTGAAGACCTTGACACACTGCTGAGCCCAGAAGACAACTCAGTTAACCCTAACACATTTGAGAAGTAGACTCTACATATATGTGCCCAGAAACCAACCCCAAAATAGGGTCCTCTTTCTGTAAAAGTTTGAGCTTTGTGCAACCTGAACTGCTGCTGAAGCCTGTAATGACTCCTCTTCCTGTTTTTCACATCTGTGATGGCTGACTGCCCCACAAAACTGACTTCTTTCTGAAAAAAGAAAAATAGAGCTCAAAGGATTGAGTGCATACTTTGCATATGGGAGGCCCATGTTTACTCCCTGACATCAAGTCTCCTGAACACTCCTAGGAGCCACAGGAAACTATTTGGGTGTTTCATATGAAACACCTTCTTCTCTCTACCCTGTAGAGTTTTGTTTAAAAATTGACAACCCTGCTGGGAATTACATTTTCTAGTAACTGTAAATGCAGAGACATATCTTGCATCTAGATTCCATCATCCACTCATTATCAGAAAGCAAGAGTTAAATGTGTCACGTCTGAGACAAGGGGATGAAGAAGTGAGTTTACTCCAAATATATAAAAACTTAGATAATTCCACAACAAATATCAAGTAGTCCTACCAAAAAGCAAATGTGTAGAAAAACTCAATTGACCTACAGGCCCAAGGAAAAATATTTATCATCACTGAATATTAAGGAAACAAATCAAACCCCCAAGATACCACCTCATACTCTGTACCCAAGAGAAAATGACCTTATACAAAGGGTAAGAAACATGCTGATAAGAGTATATGAATAAAAAAAACCCTCATATACTACTTTACATTACACACACAATATTAATTCCAAAAAGTAAATATGCATCTATGTCATTATAACAATACAGCACAATTTCCAATAACCATGATCCAAAACAACTCAAGTGCACAACAGATGAATGGACAGAGATGTGGTATATAGACAAAATGAAATGTTGCTAAGCTATCAGAAACGATGAAATCTTACATTTATCACATCATGATGAAACTCGAAGGGATGCTAATAGAAATAAGTCAGGAGAAAAGCAAATAATGCTAGGAGACTCCATTCATATGTGAGGTACAAATAATAAGCAAAGCAAAGCTGAAAATAACCAACAAACCTTTGATTCTGACCACAGAACTAAAGTTTGCAGAAAGGGAGCAGAAGGAGTGTATAGAGAAAGATATAGCACTTTGGTGGTGAGCACAGTGGAAATCTATATTTGAAGAGGTAAGAATGTTTTATTATAAACCAGAACTGCCTCAATTAAAATAAAATAAATAAGTAAAACAGCACTCATTTACAAAACATAAAAAGTACATTTCAGTTCCATTGCTGAAGAATTGTAGTAAGAGCAATTAAAACAGAAGGGGGAAAAAATGACGATGGCAGCTCTTCTATTTTGGGTCAACAAGAACATCAAAACCTCAAGAAAAGTGATTAGAGAAAATCCATTTCTGACTTAAGAACATTTTTAGTCTGTCTTCAATTATTTATATGAAAAACCTCTTACTATAACTAGATGAGATATATTCAGATATTGATTTATAAATATTTAAAAAGACTTTGAAAACTGTCATAATGTAAAATAACTTCAAATATCATTTTAAAAATATTTTTAAACCAGGCCCAAATGATAGTACAGTGGGTAGAGCTTTTGCCTGGCATCCAACTAACCCTTTTATCCCATATGGTCCCTTGGGCACTGCCATGAATAAGTCCTGAGTGCAAAGCCAGGAGTAACCTTGAGCTAGGTGTGGCCCCAAAAAACACACTCAAAATAGTAATAGCTACTATACAACTGCATATTCTTTAACCTAGTGGTGGAGGGACACTGGTACTCTGGTGGTGCATATGGTACATAGCACTGTAAATATAAGACAATATTAATATCATGGTAAACCATGATACCTTAATTTAAACTAGTGCTTCTCAAATAGTGGAGTATGCCCCTGGGGGGGGGGCGTGAGATTCCAAAAAGGGAGTCGTATTTGACCTCGGCAAACACTGTCATAACAAGCTAAGCCCAATATTATGTCTCTGTATGTCTCTGGAGCTGAGAGTTGGTGTGTCCTGCTTCAAACCCCACTTTGAAAGACTATGCATTGCAAAACGTGCTCATAGTAGCCATTAATCCAGACATCACCTCTGATTAAAAACTCAGCTCAAATTATTTTATATGTTTTTGTTTTGCAGGTTAAAGTATTTTTTTTAATAAAGATACTATTTACAGTCATGCGGGAGGTGTGAAAAAATGTTTTCTTCTTCCTAGGGGGGCATGACAGAAAATAATTGAGAAGCACTGATTTAAATTAAGGAAAAGACTGTAAATAAATAACAAATTTTAAATATCCTTAACATTTTTGTTTTAAAGAAAAATTAAAATAAAACCCAATATTGTCTAAAATATTAAAGTTTTGCAGCCCTTACATTCCAAAGAGAGGAGGGAGTATCTGAGAGGCTGATTATTTTTTCTACTAGGTGGTGCTCAGGGCTTACTCCTGGCTCTAAATTCAGGGATCACTCCTGGTGGTGTTTAGGGACCATATAGGATGCTGGGAATCAAATCTAGGTACATCTTGTGTGAGGCAAGCATGCTACCCACTATACTCTTATTCCTGCCCCAAGAGAGAGGTTCTTCTGATCCTGACTAGACTACCTACAGCACAGAGGACTTGGTCATTTCTTCCAGATCCAATAACTGACACAGCTTGGTAAAAATTAACCACTCATTATAGTGACATATGTTGACAAAAATGAGAAAATAATTTACAAACGTTTATGAAAAAAATTATATTGTGATTTAATCTCTCTTCTTCTCCTGATCAGGGAAACACCCTATATGACAAGATTTTCAGGGTTTCCAAAATTTTATACCATGTGGATAGCATTACATCGTCTCAATGTTTTGTTTGTTGTTGTTGGATTTTTTTGTTTGTTTGTTTGAGTGCAGCAGAAATCCCAGTTTTATTTTGTACCTTGGATCATGTGCTTTCTGATAAGTGATAAGAGGTCTCAGTCCTTCTATTGCTCTGGATGCTCCCATGGTTGAGTGTTCCCACTCAAGCCCTCCCTCTGAAATTGAAATCTAGATTAGGCAAACCCATTAATTAGTGCTTTAATTCAAAAGTGTTAGGACTTTTTGAGAATTTAGTGTTTTTATTTGTGTATTGTTTTTGTTACTGTTGTTGCAGGTCATCAAGCAGTGCTCTAGGCTCAATTGTTTTCTGTCTCTAAGGAACACCAGTGTTTTTCCTCAAAGGAATCAGTAATTAAATGTGATTAAATTATTTTTTGATAAAGAAGTGAAGGCCAAAAGATAACTCATAATTGCGTTTCCCTGCTGTGAAAGATTCCAGCCAAACTTAAAGCCAAACTTCCAGCCAAACTTAAAGATGTGAGTTCTTATTTGTTAGCAATTGAAAAAAAAAAAAAAAACTCTTGCCCAGGGGTGGCGAACAAGTTCAACACAAAGAGCCAAAATTTTAGAGTCAGAAAGCACACCACGCAGTAACCTGCCAAGACAAACACTCACACAAAAGCATATAATTTTAACAATAATCTATTAAACACATATTGCATTTTGCATTTTGAGTGAGGGTAAAAATCCTGTTCACCATACCTGCTTCTTGCCAGTAATATTCTACAGTCACCACTGTTACAGGAAAGAGGAGTTTAGTATGATGACACAAAGAAACAAAAATCTCCTTGAAATCAGTGTCTTTGTCCCCTCTGGCTTTTTTTAAAGTACTAGGGACCCTGAACAAGGAATTCTAACTTGTATACCTAGACATTAGCCTAAACAATTATGAATTTTCTGACTTTTGGGAATATTAAAAAAAAAAAAACCAAAACAGGGTCTACAGGTTGGCTTGATATTTAAAGGTATTTGGGAAGGAAAAAAAAAAAAAAAAAACTACCCTCAACTGACCCTTACTGAGCAGCATTTTGTGCTTATCTTGTAGAATCTGGGTTCAAATGCTTAAAAATCAAAACAGAAATATAAGAGCAGAATTTTACTGACAGATCAAACAGATATAACCTTCTCTCCCCCACCATTTCAGCATTCAGAAATGGAAAGCACAAAGAATCCTTTACAGCAAATACCCTACACTAGGACAAAGGAGCAGAGAAGGCTCACCACACAGAAAAACAAAGGAAGCCAAGTTAACTGACAAGAAAATTGAAGGGAAAGAGTTCTACTTAAAGATTAAAAGATAAGCGTGTTTTTCTAGAGGGTACAGGAAGGAAAAATTGGGTCAAGGTGGTTCAAAGACACTAACTTTTGGGTAAAACACATGAGCTGTTTAAACCAATGAAATCATGTGGCCTGGCACTTCTTAACTGGCTGCCTACAAGCCATCTCCCTGTATTGCTTAACCCACTTATGAAGTGGCAAATGTCTAAATGACCCTTGATAGAAAGTCTCCTTAATCCAGAAAAAGACAAGAACCACAAGGTCGCTCAGCTAACCCTGTAATAGGATATATGAAAGTGGTAATTAAGTTTTAAGAGTTATTATCAAAAAGAAAACTTTTTTCTTCCTTTCTTTGTATTGTATTAAAGATAGATGTCAGCCAAATCTACTATGGCACACACACACACACACACACACACACACCCCAAACATCACTATTACATGAATACATGTATACATGGATGTACATGGAATCTATTATGCTGAGTGAAATAAGTAAGAGAGAGAGAAAGATGCAGAATGGTCTCACTCATCTACGGGTTTTAAGAAAAATGAAAGACATTCTTGCAAAAATTTTCAGACAAAAGAGAGGAGGGCTGGACGTTACAGTCCACTTCATGAACCTCACCACAAAGAGTGATGAGTTTATTTAGAGAAATAACTACATTGCGAACTACCCTAACAATGAGAATGTATGAGGGAAATAGAAAGCCTGTCTAGAGTACAGGTGGGGACAGAGTGGGGAAGAGGGATATTTGGGACATTGGTGGTGGGAATGTTACACTGGTGATGGGGGGTGTCCTCTTCTATGACTGAAACCCAACCACAATCATGTTTGTAACCAAGATGTTTAAATAAAATGTTATTAAAAGAAAAGAAAAAGAAAAAGAATTCTTTCTTAAATGTTGATACCCCATGTCGATAATGTCTCTTTTTCTCAAACCACTGGCAAACTGTCTTTGGTCAGAACAATGGATGTCTGTGTGTATCTTTTCTGTTTGTTTGTTTGTTTGTTTGTGGGCTACATCAGGTGATACTCTTGGCTCTGCACTAAGAAATCATATTTGGCGGTGCTTGGGGGACCATATGGGATGCAGAGATTGAACCCAGGTTATTTGTATGCAAGGCAAATAAGTGCCTTACCCACTGCACTATCTTTCCAGCATTATGCAGGTCACCTCAAACTTTAGTTTCTCCAGAAACTTTTGTGCTAGGGGTGCTGCTGCTGATTGTTTGCTCTTTTCTTCTACTGTGGTTTTATGTGACTGTGCAGGAAAAGTATCAGAGCCAAAGTCTCTTGATGTTTGATGTTTCCTAAATACCAGAATCACAGAATTACTGGAGCATCTCTTTCAAGCTGTAACAGTGACACTTGGACACCGCTTTCATATCAGCAAAATGTTTCTGGAATCAATTCAAGTAAAACTGGGCTTCTTCATCATGTGAAGAAACCTTTAGAGAGAGAGCCAGAAAAAGAGCACAGGGGAAAGGCACTTGCCTTGCATAAAGCCAACCTTGGTTCAAACCTGGCACTGCATATGGTCCCCCAAGGTCCTCCAGGAGTGATCTCTAGAGCACAGAGCTTGGAGTAATACCAGAACACTGATGGGTGTGGCCCAAACTCTCCTCTCCCCAAAGAAAATCAAGTCTATGATAAAAGGTACATCTCATCCTTCGCTCTCTAACTATAATCACTAAAGGGAGAAAGAAACCACTTAGACTAGACAGGCTCCCCCAGGTTGCCTGGGCAATACATGTTCACATTTCATACTTTGAAAATACAGATGTCCCATGTGATCCTCAGAGATTCAGGTTTCATTGTTCTGGAACAAAAAGCAAGAGGCCTTAAAGAAAGTGAGAATTTATAGAAGAGATACCCTGACCAGGCCTTTACTAGCAGAAGAGGGTCACTACCAGTAAAGCCTTAGGTAAGTTCACTTGCATGATAGTCAAGACAGGAGCTCAAACATCTTAAGTCCCTAGGAAATTGACTCCTTCACAGTCCTACAAGAGCACTGCCCCATATAATCTAAGAATCCTGACAAGGTGACAGTGTCCCATTTTCTATCAATCTCAGAACTTCAGACACTACTGTTGTGGACTCTGGGCTCCCTATGCAAAGAGGAGATGGAATCTGCATCTGTTGCAACAGATATAGTATGCATGAGACTCTGGAACACTCATTACCATCAGAAAGAGAGCATACCCAGCCATGTTTAAGTAGGGACCTTTGACTCTTCTCTCATGTGAATTTTGACTTTGATCATCAGACATCATAGGCAGCAATATGGCTGACAATGTGGACTGATCTGGTGATGAGTGTGCTAGCATTTGAGCAATCAGAAAACATGTCTCAACTTCCACTGTTGGTCACAGTTCTGTCTGTCTGTTTGCCTGTCTGTCTCTCCTTTTTCTCCCTCTCTCCCACCAGGTGGTGCTCAGGGATCACTCTTGGCATGGCTTGGAGATTATATGGAGTGTGGAATGCCAGAAAGCAAACTCATGCTGGTCACATGTGATGCAATGCCCTGCCTCTGGCCAAGAGATTGGTTTTCTTACATTTACTTTTCTCTCCACCCCTCTACACACAGCAGCAGCACCTACTTGGGGTTTACTGAAGCATGTTCACCAGTGAAAGGTTTGGCTATTTTTCATTAAGGGCCAAATGCACAGATATCAGTACTTACTAGTGGTTGACAAACCCTATACTCTTTCCACTCACCACATCCTTTGCTCAGGGATCCAAAGATAAACTGGCACCAGCTCTCTGCTCCAGAATCCATAGTGAGGAATCCTTAGTGAGGAATCCTCTTCCTCTGTGGGTTCCTACTACCTCTGTGGCCTGAGCTTCTCTAGAGGTTGCAAGGAGAACTAAGCCAGGACTCCCTGGGCTGAGAAACCCTCAATGCTTCCTTATCTTTCTCCAGAGCATGTCCAAGCACAAGATATACTTCTAGCATTTCTTAACAGCCAAGCAGCCATTACTAGGAATTATGGTATTTGTGTATATTGGGGGTAGAAGGTTATTAATTTAAGAGTATGAAAACTGTTTTTAGATTAGAACTGAAATTATTAACAAACATGACACCTATAAAGAAATGTAGCCCTGTATAAAGAGGAGGAAAAGGAAGTATGTGTTTTTTTTTTTCCCCTAGGGAACAAGGGTGGTTTCTAGGAGTCAGGTACGGAACTAAACCTTCATATACAATAGTCCATTTCGTTTGACCTACCATCTTCCAAGGCTACCACTGGCATTTCCATTTCATAAAGAGGAAGAAAAATCATACAGATATTTAAATGCTTTTGTTAATAAATAGTAGTACATGGGGCTACTACATAGAGATAGCATGGAGGTAAGGTGTTTGCCTTGCATGCAGAAGGTCAGTGATTCGAATCCAGGCATCCCATATGATCCCCTGAGCCTGCTAGGAGCAATTTCTGAGCATAGAGCCAAGAGTAACCGCTGAGTACTGCCGAGTGTGACCCAAAAACAAACAAACAACAACAAAAAAAAATAAGTAGTAGCATAAAGACTTAAACCTGGAACTTCTCTCAAAGATCATACATTTAATGTCAATACTAAAACAACGTCTTGTTAGAAGAGTGAGCCAACGAAGCCCCAGAAGCCAATTATTGCAGTTAATAAGAGCAGCAGAACTAAAGTTTCATGCCCAGGGAACACTTAACATATTATCTCACTAGATCTTTCAACAATCCTTAGTGGTTGTTATAATTAAACAGTTGACTTGGCATTTACTGAATCAACATTTGGGATTTTGATTATTCAAGAAACTCAGAGGTTCTTGACATAAAACAGCTTCAGATTCTCAAAGTGTCGAGTGTGGTTATCAAAGAGTTGGCAGGGATTGGTCCCTTAGTACTTGAGTTTATTCTCATTCCCAGACCACCGCTCACTGTGTACTGGGTTCTAGAAGTGATAGGAGGTACCAGGAAGAAATTATTTGCTTATGACCTACAGGTTTCAAAAATATGAGACAACTAATGTATGTAAGGAAAGTTAATACTAAATGAATGAATGTTTCAATAGTTTTTATAACTATCCACTAATCTATACTTATGGACTCTATATAAGACAAAAATCACTTTTATTGCTCAGTTATCATTGACTACATTGATCTGGGAAGTTATGTTCTCTAGTAGCAAGCATGTACCAACATTCTTCATTTGTCTGTGAAAGTAAAATCTCTCCCCTTAGGGCTATATAAAATCTTGATAACAATGATGAAGAGGACATTGAGAATTTTTATCAATCTCAAGAAAATATTCACCAACACTCATGAATATTAAGACTCTCCAGAAGGGAAAACTGAGACTGAGAGACTTTATTGGGCTTTTCCAGGAATGTCTTGTTATCGAACCAATGTGCTTCTTATGGCAATAATAATTGGCAACAATCACCTGGGACAAGAACTGGGTGCTGAAGGGAGGTAAAGTGATATAAATAATACTCCCTCAGGAATAAGATTGCAAACCACAGTGTCTAAAAGGGAAACAAAAAAGTAAGACACATATTGTATAACTGAAATTCAACCATGATCAATTTTGTAACTATTTCACAGTGATTTAATTTAAAAAATTAATAAGTAAACAAAAATTTAAAAAAAATAAATCAATGTGCATCCCTACCAACAACCCAACTGCAAGTTATCGAAAGAGTGCTAACCCCTTGCACACTGATCTTTACACAAACCCCCTGCACACAATCTGAAAATATGGGCTTACAAGCATGAAGGAGGGAGAAAGAAAATGAGTTTTTCATCCTTCTTCAACCCCACTGGTACCGGCAGGCAGGAGTTGTGAACTCACCTTTAGATTACATCTGCAGATCAATTAGGTCAACCAAGATGTTGATAACTATAAGCTCAGAGCAGCAAACCCAGAAATAATTGATATCACTCCTGCTCAACAAACTTAAATATTATAAGAAATCCAGGGCTAGAGCAATGGTGCAGCAGCAGGGCATTTGCTTTGCATGCAACTGACCCAGGACAAACCTTGGTTCAATCCCCCAGCGTCCCATATGGTCCCCCTAGCCAGGAGTGATTTCTGAGCACATAGCTAGGAGTAACCCCTGAGCATCACCGGGTGTGGCACAAAATCCAAAAAAAAAAAAAAATCAGACAAGGGGGCCAGAGTGATGACGCTAGAGGTTAGGTGTCTGCCTTGCAAGCTCTAGCCTAGGACAGACTGGTTCAATTCCCCAGTGTCCCATATAGTCCCTCCAAGCCAGGAGCGATTTCTGAGTGCATAGCCAGGAGTAACCCCTGAGAGTCAACACGTGTGGCCCCAAAACAAAACAAAACAAAACAAAAAAAAAAAAGAAATCAGACAAGGACCCAAATATTTAAGTTGCTTTGTCATTTTCTCCCAATTAGATGGCACCTGAACTGTCCTGATGTTGCCAGTTCTAACCCAGAAGTTTTGATTCTATTTCATTTACCAAGTAAATAAATGTTTTACTTTTGCAAAGTGGTTCGCAAGACTCTTAGACCAGGAGGAGAGGCCCAGATCTAGCCTGGGAACAAAGGGCCTCCATGATTGAGAAAGCACATGAGAGTGGAAAAGGGCAGGTGTCAGAAGGCAGTCTGCATATCCACAATGTTGACATGGTGAGATAAAGCTGAGAAGGGACACTCAGGTCTTAGCAGGCATTATGAAGAGTGTCTGCTGGGACAGACTTATGCTTATCTGGTAGGTAATGGAGAACAGATAAAAGGAACTATTCAAAACAGAGTCACAAATGACAAGCCACTGAAGGACTGGACATGTTCTGAAGGAGGAGGGGAGCACCTGAATCCAGCCCAAGGCCCCCAAAGTCTTCCAGCTTCCACAATGACCAAAAAGCAAATAACATCTACTACTTCCTAGGCCAGGCATTGTGTGGGCCACCAGATTAATCTTCAAAATAATTCACAATTTTTGTTTGTTGGTTCTTGTTATTTGATGGGGGGGGGGGACATCCAGTGGCATTCAGGAGTTACTCCTGGCTCTGCACTCAGAAATCACTCCTGGATGTGCTTGAGGGACAATATGGGATGCCAGGGATTAAACCTGGGTCAGCTGTGTGCTTCAGCCCTCAAGGTAGGTCTTTTGTTTTATTAATAATTTGTATTTTGACCAAAGTGGATTACAGATCATTCACAGTAGTATTTTAGGTACATAGTCATTTTTTAAAACTATTCTATCAATGAAGGAACTAAGGCTGAGAAAAATGATGTTATTTGCCTACAATCTACCCAGTGATTTATTACTTATGGAATTGTTGAGAAAACAAAATGGAAATTTCTCAAAAAAGAAAGAATAGAGCTTACATATGATCCAGCAATTCTACTTCTTTTCATAATTGCAGGAACACAAAAACACTAATTCAAAAATATGTGCACACCTTTGTTCATTGAGTCTCTTAGTAAAATAAACAAAATTTGAAAATGGCCCAAACGTCCAATGACAGGTGAAAGGATAAAAAAGTTATGGTATGTATACACATACGATGCATCTATAAGAAAATATCAAGTCTTCCATTTTGGTGAATTTTAGATGAAACTGGCAAGCATCAGATTAAGCAAACATGTCAAAGCAAGGACAAATACCACATGGTCTCACTCATCTGTGGTATAGAAAAACAAAACAAGGAACTAGACAGTATCAATTGATGATAAACTGTGGCCTTCAATTATAGAACTGAGACTATCAGGCGGTTGGAGATCAGGTTAAGGGAACATGAATAGGCAAAACAAAAATGACTAAGGGCCAAGGTGAAGGTTTTAGGCAATCTGATGATGGTGAAGATATAGCAACTGGTATATCAAAACCATAAATATTAACACTATTATAACTATTTACCTAAAATATATATATATACTTTTTTTTTTTTGGTTTTTGGGTCATACTGGCAGTGCTCAGGGTTTACTCCTGACTCTGCACTCAAAATTCGGTCCTGGCAGGGTCAGGAGACCATATGGAATGCCGGGAATTGAACTGGAGTCCATCCTGTGTTGGCCTCATGCAAAGCACATGCCTTACTGCTGTGCTATTGCTCCAGCCATATAAATATATATAAATCAGAGTCAGAACCTCAACTCAGGTTTGACTTAAGAACCACAGGCCAGGGCTAGAGAGATAGCACAGAAAAGGTGCTTGCCTTGCATGGATCTAACCTTGGTTTGATCCCTGGCATCCCATATGATCCCCAAGCAATTCTAGGAGTAATTCCTGAGTGCAGTACCAAGAATAACTCCTAATCATCACTGGGTGTGACTAAAATAAAATAAAAAAAAAACTTATAAGACTCCACACACCAAGAAAACACAGCTGTAATCTCCTAGCCCATGTTATCAGGGACCAAGATCGGGGTGTGGAAGTGGAACCCCTTTTTAGAAGTGTTGTAATATGAATCAGCTCAAACTCAAAGGAATCTAGACCTGGATTTCATTTTCACAATTCATCACTAAGTGATCTGTGGCAAATGGCCTGAGCTCCCTCAAGTTTCCTTATCTGTAAAGATGTTCAAAATTATATGCCCTGATTCAGGGTATATACATATCTTGCATGCAGGCCCCAGGTTCAAATCCCAGCACTGTATATTCTCACCTCCAGCACCAGTACCAGTAGTTATGAACCTTTTTTGAACCTTCCCCTTTGTTTTGTTTTGTTTTTTTGAACCTCTCAATTGCCCACATAATTGAACCATAACTGTGCCCCAAGTCTTGAACCATCCAGCCCAGATGGTTGAGTGTCACCACTTGTAGTCCTAGGCAGTGATGGCTTGAGCCCAAGTGCCCAAACTGCCACACAATACCCAGTCCTCCCAATGGCCAGTCCGGCCCTGTTGCCAGGTGAGCTGCAAAGCAGACACCAGCACACTCGCCTCCCGCCATGCCACATATCTTAATTGTGGACCCCTTCCTGCGTGTCAACTGCAAGGCCTTTGCATGCCATCACTGGCATATGTGCCATAGGCTCGCCATCAAGGCTAGGGACTCTGAGTGATGCTTGGTAGCAGTGCCCCCCCTCCCCGGAAAAAAATCTAAAGCAGAAAACAAAAAAACCATAGGCCAGGTTTATTTGGGGGATTGGAATGGTTGTGTGGCGTGCATAGAAGTTTGTAGGGAGCTGCCAGATTAGCTGCAGGGACTGAAAGATTTTTCATTTCCCAAGTATGATTTTATTTGGATGCCAGAAATCAACATTTTTCTTTGTTTAAACCCTGGTGTTTATCTCAAAAAGAACTGTTATCTATTGTTTTAGGTAGTAATCATTTTGCATATTGCCCCACAGCAGAGAGAATCCAAGCATGTCATTGAAAGGGTGATATGAAGCCCAAACAGAAGGAATTGAGTATCAGGACATAGTTATGAGGTTCCTGGCTCTCCAGCCAGATCACTGCATGTCCTCAGGCATTAGTTATCCTCTCTTAGTTTGTTTCTTCCCACATGATAAAAAGGGGCTTTAAGTCTGTGCTATAAAATGCTCATTCAATTCTCAAGACAGTAGTTTTGCTTCACCTGCCAAAACCATAGAAAATAAAGCTGATAGATTAAAAAAAAAAATACAGCAGAAGAAATATAGTTTCTTAAACACTCCTACTTGAGACACTAAAGTTTTTTTTTTCTATTGAAATGCTGTGCAATTATGAATTTAGGTGAATTAAAGCTGGTAGAAGAATTCTTTCTCAATGGTCACCAAAATGAAGATATGACTCTGTGCTCTCAGAGAAGAAACACATACACAAGTCACTGACAGCACACAGGAAAAAACAATGCTCTCATTTCCACAGAGCACAGGGCTTATCACCCAAGACTGAAAGAGATGGCAGACCCTCATCATCAAGCCTCCTGATATTTCTCCGGATTTACCCAAACTTACTTTCTATATCTCCCAGCCCACCCTAAGGTGTTTTGCCTTGGAGTGTGGCCAGAGAGGAAAACAGGAAATCAGTCAAGTGGTCCTGGAGTGAAACCAAGGCAAGCTGATGGCACTGTGCCCAGAGTACCCTATCTTGATTTCATAGGAAATATTTCTCTGCCTAGTCAGCTATACTCACACTGAGCCAAGCTGAGAGGTTTGTAGTGTTATCTGACCTCACCCCTGGATCTATTACTTGGTGTTCAAATAACCTAAGGGAAATAGTGGGATAGAAAATATTAAAAAAAATCTACTTTGAACTTTCTCTTGAACTGTGTGTGAGCAGTTAAAGCCATAGCCCACTTTTCTTCTTCCATCTTCTGGAAGACTCTGTACCTGTGTGAGTGGAAGATGAGCTGAGAAAAGTCCTAATTTCGTTCTGAAGAATAAGAGAAACACTGCCAAGAAAATCCATAAGAAGTTTACCCTGATTTCCAGGCCTAGCATTGCAAAGTGCCCCTCACTAATAGCAAAGGATAAGAGTTCAGGAAGTCAATAGCTAGTGGGTGGCAGAGCCAGGCTTTCAAACCTGATATTCCTGAATCTATTTTTCCTTTCATCCTTAAAATGGTCAATAAGGGAGTAATGTTTTTGCTTCTACGCTTCTCCCTTGTTCCTTTCTACTATTTTTAAGAGTTTTATGCGGCTAGTTTCATGTTCTTTAGAGGTTTTTGTTTTGTTTTGTTTGTTTTGTTTATTGGGGGGTCACACCCAGTGATGCTCAGGTGTTTCTCCTGGCTATGCGCTCAGAAATTGCTCCTGGCTTAGGGGTGCCAGGGGATCGAACTATAGTCCATCCTAGGCTAGCGCCAGCAAGGCAAATGCCTTACCACTAGTGCCATAGCTCCAGCTCCATTCTTTAGAGTTTTTACTTATAAAAATTAGTAGAGAAATTATAGTTGGATAACTTCATCTTGGTTGGTAGTAAACCTCTTCCTCCCCAGCAAATTTGACTTTAAAAGTTTAGCCATCTCTCAGAGCTCCAACAAAATTATCAAGTCCTTCTAAAGAGTCATTTTTTTTTTTTATCTTAGCAAAAAATTTCTCCTCTCCCTCTGAATTAGGGAAGATTCATATTTGGTAATATTGAGTACAAAGCTGAAGGTCAGACCTTTCATGATTATATTTGTTCAAATATTTGAGTTTAAGAATATGGCTGAAATGAAATAAAATATAACCATGAAACATAATGGTAGTTAAGAATTAATTTGACTAAATCCTAGCTTAGCAAATTGTGCAAGTATTATCTTAGATTACTTCTGTGTCCTGCAGATTAACTCATCTATGAGATGTAGTAAATAATAGTAATTGCTGCATAGAACTGTCTGAAGATTAAATGAGCTAATAGTTGTAAAGCATCTTGAAAAATGATCATTTGTAAGTCTAAATGATTGCCAATTTCTCACAGTTTTAAAACCTTACTCAGTCCATGAAGGAATCTTAGAAAAGTTCAAAGAGCAGACAGAGTTGGCTTTAGGCCCACCTCCTTCAATGCTCTGGAAGTTTCATAGCTTTTGTTCTGGTAAGTATTTGAAGCAGCCAAATGTGTGTGTGTGTGTGTGCATGAGAGAGAGAGAGAGAGAGAGAGAGAGAGAGAGAGAGAGAGAGAGAGAGAGAGAGAGAGAGAGAGAGAGAGAGAGAGAGAGAGAGAGAGAGAGAGCATAAAGACACCATGTGGCAAACTAGGAAGAAAACTACTACATCAAGTGGGGTAGATGACTTCCAGGACTAATTTTCTCTTGGGTCGGGCTTTCAGTTCTAAATGTGTCTACCCACACAGAGCTAACTGTGGTATTTGTAAAAAGCAAATGGAAAAAATTTCCTTTCCAAGTTTACCTTTCTATGCCTTTCTGATATACACAGTATAAAATCCAGGTTCCTGGGATAGGAAGATAGCACATGCATAGTATTCTTGAGATGGAACCCTGTTATGAAAGCAGCAAGCCCACACAGGCCCACACAAGTGAAGTTTACCAGGGGCTACAGTATACAGTAACAGTACAGCCCTACTAATAGTACAAAGATTCCTGGAGATTGTCCTGCATGACCTTTGGTAATTTTTCTTGTACTGCTGCTACCTGTTATCTCATCTCCTGCTATTCTCCTCATAGCCCTCATATTCCAGCTATGCTGACCTAAGTTCTCTCATGCCACCTCATCATTTACCCCCTTGTATCACTACCCACCCCTTGAAATTCAATTATCAACCCCCAGTCATCTTGTCCAATAAGTAAATTCCTCCTGTTCCTTACAAATTTCTGAAAGACTTCCATAAGGTTTGCTCAGACTCTCAAAGAACCCTGGCTAGTCAGTATCTACCTCCTTCTCTCCCTCCCTTGTGTCCTGCAGTTCCATAAAGTTTCTAGTAGATGGCAATCCTTTAGATCATAGATCATTCCCTCATTACAATTGATTTTGTTTTTGTTCTGGGGCCACACCCACTGCGCTCAGGGTTACTTTTGGCTCTGTGCTCAGTGGTCATTCCCAGCAGTGCTCAGGGCACCATGTGGAATGACAGGGATCAAACCCTAGCCGGCCATTTGCAAGGCATGCTATGCTATTGCTATAGTCCTACTACAACTGATTTTTTTTAAATATGTGCTAAGATAGAGAAACAGAGCAATAGTACAGCAGGCAAGTGTTTACCCTGCAAGTGGTCAACCTTGGTTCAGTCCCTGATACCACATATGGTCCTCTGAGCCAATCAGGAGTGATCCCTGAGCAGAGTCAGAAGTAACCCCTACACATTGCCAGTTATGACTTCCTCTGCACTAAAATATTAGGAGGTCTCAAAATAATTTAGAGAATCATCAACTTTTAAAAACTAGAATAAATAGCATGATATAACAGGAGAACTGACCCACACAATCAAGTTTGGTGGGATTAATGAGACCCAAGAGGTTGAGGTTCTTGGAGTAAGAAACAGGTATCTATTGATTGGTATAGTTTGGAAATTATGTCCAGTAAAGACCATTATTAACAGTATTATAGGCCAATAAATATTTTCTAAATTAAAAATATAAAAATTTAATAAAATAACTTTTTTTTTTTTTTGGTTTTTGAACCACACCTGGTGACGCTCAGAGGTTACTCCTGGTTATGCGCTCAGAAATTACTCCTGGCTTAGGGTACCATATGGAATACCAGGATTCAAACCCAGGTCTGTCCTGGGTCAGCCATATGCAAGGCAAATGCCTTACTACTGTGCTATTGCTCTGGCCCTAAAATAGCTTTTTGAGGGGGAAAAATAGGGGGCCATAGAAAAATTACAGATGAAAAAATACTTGCCTTGCACAGGTCTGAATCTGCTTTGATCTCTGGCATCACATATGGTCGATAAAGCCCATTAGGAGTGATTCCTGAGTGCAGAGTTAGAAGTTACCCCTGAGCATCACCAAGTGTGTCCGTAAAACAAAAACAAATTGAATAAATATAGCGTTAGAGAAGATAGTTTGCCTGACAAGTGGCCAACCCAGGTTCAATACCTGGCAACTTATATGGTCCCAGAAGCATATTATATGAACCAAGAGTAGCCCTTGAGAAACTGAATGTGGCCCGAAAACCAAACCAAATAAAAAATAAAATAAATAGCATATTACATATACATTTGTCTTGCATATGGCTGATCTGGTTTAATCCCCAGCACAACATAAGGTCTCTGTGCAAGGCCAGAAATGATCCCTAAGTGCAGAGCGGAGTAAGTCCGGAGCTCCAGTGAACCACCATAAAAATAGAATATATAGGCCAGAGTAATAGCACAGCGATAGGATATTTGCCTTGCACATGGTCAACCCGAGATGAATCCTGGTTCCATCCCTTGCATTCCATATGGTCCCCCAAGCCTGGCAGAGCCAGAAATAACTCCTGAGCATTACCAGGTATGGCCCCAAAACTAGAAAACAAAATTAAAATATACAAGATTCAAAAATAGCAATATTCATTTATTTTAATAAGGGATTATAGTATTTCATGACAATTTTTTCTTAAATAATTAATTAGAAGTTTCATGACAAGTAATGAACTTACATGGATCCATGATCCAGACAATAATTATCCATGATAGCAATCTTATTTTCTCTATATTCCTATTCCTGACCACTCCCACACCCCTAGATTCCTTTAAAAGCAAATCCCTAAATAGCATGTCTTTATACTCAGAAAAATTTTGGTATATATTTCCCAAACTATTGACTTTTATTTTTTTAATTTATTTACTTATTTATTTTGGTTCGGGGCCACACCCGGCAGTGATCAGGGTTTACTCCTGGCTCTGCACTCAGATAATGCTCCTGACAGGCTCTGGGGACCATATAGGATGCTGGGGATCAAACCCGGGTCAGTCATGTGCAAAGCAAACGCCCTACTTGCTGTGCTATCTCTCTGACCCCCACAAAACTATAGGTTTTTAAATCATTGTAAAACATATTATTTATGGGGCCAGAGAGATAGCATGGAGGTAAAGCATTTGCTTTGCATGCAGAAGGATGGAGGTTCGAATCCCGGCATCCCAAATGGTCTCCTGAGCCTCCAGGAGTGATTTCTGAGCATAGAGCCAGGAGTAACCCCTGAGCACTGCCAGGTGTGACCCCCCCAAAAAAATCCAACAAACAAAAAACCATGTTATTTATAACTGTGCAACACCAAAATATAATTCTCTAAGACTTGAAGGCTCCCATGGAGAAATGCTGTCATATTTATCTGAAGAGGAAGAAGAGAAAATGTCAAGGTTAGAAATGGGAAAGGAAGAACAGCTAAGGAAAAACAGTTTCTTCCCTCTAAGGTTTGAATTATTCTGAAAGCAATTGTGAATTTCTCAAAAGGAAAGAAATGGGCTGTGAATGTGTCTCAGGCACAGAACACTTGCCTTGCATGTGTGTGTGTGTGTGTGTGTGTCCCTGGATTTGATCCCTGAAATTTTTTTTTTAAATACTACTTTAAGTTCCTCATCTTTACTTGAAATAATCAAGTTTTCTGTGGTGTGTGTTGTTCTTTCCTCTGAGATGCCACTCTGCTGATGTAAGTTGTTCACCACAGAAAAGCAGATAGGCAGGGCAGAAAGAACTGTCATTCCAAACAAAGACAGAAATGCTGACAGTCCAACAATTCCCCTGTGTTCCTCCTTTCCATCAGTGTCTTGTACACAGTCATCATGATCCATGTTTCTCCTCTCTGCTCTCTTCTCCCAGCCCCTCTACTCTGTCTACGGAAGTGACAAGCAGGAAAATTTTCAGAAGACTGGCACTGTTGAGGAATATTCTCAAATAGGCCAAAGTGCCACGTACATAGGGAATGACTGATATGAGGAGCAGGAACTTTCCTTAGCAGAAGTCATGCATTCTGGAACTCTGCCCTTGCCAGTCATAAGGCTTTTACCCCAGAGGCCAAATTTTCTCAAATGAAAAATAAGGATAATAATAGTTGCCCTGTCTCACTCTGAGCAACCATGTGATCACCGAGGGAAGGACATGCTTTGGAAATGATAAAGTAGCATTCAGACGCAAAGGATATTTTTGTAATGATTTATGACTATGACCAGAATCATAATACCTCTACTTCACTTCTGTCTGATGGACTAGAGACCAGCCTTCTCTTAAAATTTGTGTACTGCATTAAAGAGAAACACTCACAAATGATTAGAAAATAGAGCTCATATGTAATTTATAATAGCAAAACAT
The DNA here is from genome assembly GCF_024139225.1 of Suncus etruscus. Taxonomy (NCBI): domain Eukaryota; kingdom Metazoa; phylum Chordata; class Mammalia; order Eulipotyphla; family Soricidae; genus Suncus; species Suncus etruscus. The sequence goes on from NC_064853.1 coordinate 113,948,929, forward strand.
CAAATGTGAAAAAGAAAATTTAATTAAAGGTAGACAAGACATTTTAATTTGTAACTATAAAACTTTACTGAGAGAAATCAAATAAGACTGAAATAAAAAGGTGCCATAAGCATATTTATGAACTGGAAAGTTAGATCAAGTCTAAATGTCCATTGTCCCCCAAATTTAATGGGATTCTTTTTTCATTTTTTTAAAGGGGGCAGAAAACCCTGACTAATCATTATAGACATATCTAAACTTCAATGAATTTTCAAAGTCCCACCAGAGGCCAAGGAAATAGCTCAAAGATCTAGAGCACATACCTTACATAAACCCTGAGTCTGATCCCCAGCACCAAATGTCCTCCCTCAGCCACCACCTCTGGGTATGACTTTGTGCCCCTAAGCATCACCATGCCCTAGCATTATTACATCTCTGGGTTGAGTGCTTGATCAACCAAGTCACTGAGTATAGCCTGTGGGGGTCCTAGATTACTGCTAGAAGACTGCCTCCCCCCAAAATCCCAGTGGTTAGTTTATAAAAATTAACAAATTAACTGTGATATTTATAAGGGACTTTAGAACAGGTATTAGAGAAACAAAAAGACTTACATCTACTACTAGAATTAACATAAAACTAAACTGTCAACAATCAATACAATACAGATAAATAAGGGCCAGAGTGATGGCACAGCAGTAGGGCATTACCTTGGATAATCTGGGATGGACCTGGGTTTGATCCCGCACATCCCATGTGGTCCCCTGAGCCTGCCAGGAGCCATTTTCTGAGTGCAGAACCAGGAGTAACCCCTGAGTGCCGCCAAGTGTGGCCCAAAAACAAAAAATAAAACAAAAAATAACAGATAAATAAAACCAGAGAGAGAATATAATGGATTTGGCACTTGCCTTATATACACCTGACTTGGGTTCAATCCCAGGGAACACCCCTGAGCACTACCAGAACTGATTCCTGAAACCGAACCAGGAGTAAGTCCTGAGCACCACCAGTTATGGCCAAAAGTAAATAAAAAAAAAAATAAAAAAGAACAGATAGATCAGTAAAACAATAAACTCCAGAAACAGGTTCACTTGATTAGTCCTTTAATTTTTAGAGTTGTACCAATGCAGGTCAGTGGAGAAAGGAACGTTTCTTTTCCTTTGGGGAAAAAAAGTGTTGAGGGGCCACACTCAACAAACCAACAATGCTCAGGGTTTGGGCTAGTGGTAGTCAGGATGCTACCACTCAGGATCATACCCAGGTCTCCTGCATGCAAAGCAAACACTTAGTCCATTAAGCTACTTATCCACAAAGTTTTTTAATTAAGAATTATTTTATTTTTATATATCTTTATTTAAACACCTTGATTACAAACATGATTGTGATTGGCTTTCAGTCATACAAAGAACACCCACCTTCACCAGTGCAACATTCCCACTACCAGTTACAAAGTTGTTCATGACTGAGTTTCATTCATCCAATGTCCCAACACCGATCCATTCACCAGTGCATATTTCCCACCACTAATGTCCCCAATTTTCATCCCCCTCCCACCTCATAGCATATTCTTCTCCTCTCTTCTTTCCTCTTTCTCTTTCTTTCTCTCTTTCTCTCTCTCTTTCTCTCATTTCAATGACCCAGCAATACCACTTACTGGCATCTCCAAAACATTAATCTAAATGGATTTAAATGTACATTTATGTTCACTGCAGTGCTTAGTATAATAGGCAAAAAAGGGAAACAACCCAAATGCCACCTACAGATGAATGGATGAAGATTTTTTTATGTATATACAATGAAATGATAAGTAGCTTCAAGAAAGAAAAAAAACATGTAATCTGCTGATATGGCTAGAACTAGAGGATATCATGCTGAGTAAGGTCAGTAAGAAGAAAAGGGATATGATATCTCTTAGGTAGGCAGGACTTAAAAATGCACACCAAGGGGGCCGGGCGGTGGCGCTAAAGGTAAGGTGCCTGCCTTGCCTGCGCTAGCCTTGGATGGACCAGGTTCGATCCCCCGGTGTCCCATATGGTCCCCTAAGCCAGGAGCAACTTCTGAGCACATAGCCAGGAGTAACCCCTGAGCGTTACCGGGTGTGGCCCAAAAACAAAAACAAACAAACAAAAAAAAATGCACACCAAGATGATAACAAAGGGTCAAGGGAAACACAACTTATTTACACAACTGAATTTGGAAGGGTGGGCAGGAGGAGCAGGGGCTGGATCCTTGGCAGAGAAAGGTGATTACACTAGTGTGTATTAAAATTATGTGCTTGGAAAACTCATTAACGGTATTATAAGTGACAAAACCTCAATAAAAAAAAAAAAAAAACAGAAGTTCAATCTGTAAAGTTTCTGGGAGAAGGTATAGAAGTTCATCATAAAATTGGGTTATGCAAACATTCCTTAGAACACAAAAAGCACAAGAATAGTAAAAGGTAAAATCATAGATATATAGCTCTTCATCACCTCTAAAGTCAAGGTAATGAATGACCAGTGACCTTGACAACTAATTTTAGTGTGAGAAAACCTGAAGATATAGGCCTTAGTGTCCCATAATAAATTCATATACCCCAAGATATTCCAGAACCTTAAGAGCCAAGTTCATTGCATACCAACATATCTCTGCATCTACCTAGCATCTCTTTCCACCAGCTCCTGCCATCCCAGGGAAGCCAAGAGAATTCTGGCCCTTCTCTATTGCACATGATTATGAAAGGCAAATTATTCTTTTCATGAGATGCTTGGTATTGAGATTTTGCCAGATAAAAAGAGATTACGAATTGGACATGCAACACAGACTCACTCTTGTCCAAAGCCTTGGGCAACGCTAGATATCACAAGCAAGAATTGGGAAGATGCTGAGAGAAGTTGCTAAGAGTGGGGACAAGGCAATAGTCAATGGTTCACAAAGTACAGGAGTGTACTATCTCTCCAACCCCATAAAAAGCATTTTCACTTATGGGGTTCTGTGTAAAGAACTCTTTATACATTTTCTTATTAAAACTCCTATACTTCTGCCAGACAGGAGCTATCATCTCATTTTATAGATAAGGAAGCTCAAGGCCAGAAAGGTTGATAGCCTTAAGAGTGTGTGGGCACTAAGATTCAAACCCACATTTACAATATTTGTGAGTACTAACAATGCACCAGACACTGTTCTTCAAATAGTAATACATTTCATTCCAGCAACCTTATAGAAAGAAGAAAGACACTGTTGCCCCATTATAGATGAAAAATGAGGCAAAAAAAAAGATGAAGTTATGGCTTCACACATCTCGCTAGCCCCAAAGTCTGAGAGTTACTTGTGCTATCATCACTCTCTGCAGCTGTGCAAAGTCTGGAAAGGAACCACTTCCCACTTCTTGATTTTCTGCCACACTGGGAGCCTTGGGTGGAATTCATGGAAGTGACATGTCCTAGCTTAAAAGCCCCTAGGCATGTTGACTTCATCTCACCAACTGGTCTATAAGAAAAAAATTTCCTCCTAGAGGAGTGCCCTCAGGGCCACGCCTTACTTGTCTCCTTGGCCAATAACCACAGTAGGGCCCTAAGACCCTACAAGGCATATAAGAAATGAGTTTTCCTTTCTAAAATGTTGCAGAACTTTGAGTATATGCTTATGATCAGACTGGTAGTTTTGGGGCTAGAGTGACAGTAGAGCAGGTAAGTCACTTGCCTTACAGGTGGCCAACCTGCAATTGATCCTCAGCATCCCATTTGGTCCTTCAAGCCCCACCAATATTCCTGAGTACAGATCTAGGAGTAAGCCCTGAGCACTGCTGGGTATAGCCCCCAAACAAAACACAATGACATACACAAAAAACAGACTGGTTCTTTTGTAGCCAACAATGGGTTCACAGACTACTCACTGAAGGGAAAATGGAAGCAATGGGTCAAGAAAACAAAAGAAGAAAGGAAGGAAGGAGGGAGGAAGGGAGGGAGGGAGGGGTGAAAGGAAGGAAGGGAGGAAGGGAGGAAGGAAGGAAGGAAGGAAGGAAGGAAGGAAGGAAGGAAGGAAGGAAGGAAGGAAGGAAGGAAGGAAGGAAGGAAGGAAGGAAGGAAGGAAGGGAGGAAGGGAGGAAGGGAGGGAGGAAGGAAGGAAGGAAGGAAGGAAAGAAAGAAAGAAAGAAAGAAAGAAAGAAAGAAAGAAAGAAAGAAAGAAAGAAAGAAAGAAAGAAAGAAAGAAAGAAAGAAAGAAAGAAAGAAAGAAAGAGAGAGAGAGAGAGAGAGAGAGAGAGAAAGAAAGAAAGAAAGAAAGAAAGAAAGAAAGAAAGAAGAAAGAAAGAAAGAAAGAAAGAAAGAAAGAAAGAAAGAAAGAAAGAAAGAAAGAAAGAAAGAAAGAAAGAAAGAAAGAAAGAAAGAAAGAAAGAAAGAAAGAAAGAAAGAAAGAGGAGGGGCGGGGAGGGGAGGGGAGGGTGTATTTATTCTGGTTCTGAGCCAGAGGTAAACTCTCGTGGTGCTCAGGATTTGACTCCTAAGACACAGTTTATATATATGGTGCTGGTGATAGAATTGGGATCTATTGAGCTTTAAGACGAGCACCTAACCTCCTCTACAACCTCCTTAGCCCAACACATTTTTTTTTTTAAATAATGAGTTTTCTGGCCTGGAAGTCAAAGTCTGGGCTATTTCTTATAAAAAGTTACTTGAAGGGAAGCACTATACATACCAAATACAAGGCAACACTATAAAAGAACAAAAGTGTGTCAGGATACCAGATTTTTAAAGTGGTTCTTTCCTGCTACCATGGTGTTTGTGAACAAAGGCAACACAAACGCTCTGAACCAATACAGTTGCCCTTCCTTCTAACCTACTGTCTCCTCCATTAGAATGTTCTTGACTTCCTGGAAAGGAATGAAACTGAGTCAGTACAACAAAGCCTCTTGCTGTTGCTCAGGGAAGGGCAAGAATGACCGCTTGCATTCACCTGCTCTGGCAGAGCAGAGCTGAGTTCCCTCTAGGTGTTATAACCTGAGGCTGCTGCTGCCTTCTGAAGGGAAAGCATTGTTGAGTCTGTACCCCCAAGGAGAGACTTAGGACCCAATGAAAGGGCTGCCTTCACTCTAGTCTGTGTCTCCGTAGACAAAGGGGTCCCTTCACTTCCTGAGGCTCTCTCCACTACCTGCTTAGAAGATAATGTGTGCAACAATAGCTTGGAAATTGGCTACCCCTGCTTTGAACTCTGGGCCCCTTCCCCACCATTCACAATACTATCAAAAACTGGCCATAATATCACAACATCAAGGCCAGGCTCCCCCTTCCGCCTCTCTGATCCTTCCAGGCCCAAATCGCTGCTTGACTTAGGCTGGCAGTCCCCCAGAATGGAAGAGGAGGGGCAGGTTTTGGCCAGAATCCATATGTCACTTTGCAGCTTTGTGACCCCAAGCAACTTATCTAACCCTTCTGGGCTTTCCACTTTACAATTTCCACTCTGCAATTAAGCAGCAATTAAGAATCTTTATATGTTTCCTTGTGTATGTGAAATGTTTTAAATGGTGTGCCCAATATAGTAGCCACTGGCTGCAAGTGGCTAAAGAGCCCCAGAAATGTGACTAATTTATAACAAGAGTAGCAGTAAATATAAAATACAACCCATAGTAGAAGATAACAGATGAGATAAAAGGATGTTAGATGTTAGATACTGGTTACATGATAAAGTACATATCTGGGCTAAGTAAATGTATGCCAAGTAAATGTATGATCAAAACCAACTTCATTTTTGTGTTGTTTTATTTTGGGGTCACATTTAGTGGTGTTTAGGCCAACTCTCATCTCAGTGCTTGGAGTCACTTATTGGTGCTGAGAAACAAACATGTGCCAGGGAACAAACCCAAGTCCCTCACATACATACTGTGCTTGTACGTGCCCTTTAAGCTATCTCCCAGCCCTTCATTTTACTTTTCTACAAGACTATTAACAGATAGGACCCAATGGAAATTACATTTCCATTGGACAGCACTGGCTTAATATGTTGAAACAACTCAATGTTAGTCCTTTATTTTTTCCCTCAATCAATAGGCATTTTCTGAATAGCCTAAAATCTCTAATGACACCTGTAGTTACAGGTATACACTCCTGCTCTGGGCCCCACATTATCATTACCTAAAACAATTTATGAGGAGTAGAAAAGAAACTAGATTAAGAATAATAAGATTGAGGGCCAGATATATAGTACTGCAGATAGGACACTTGCCTTACAAAAGGCCAATCTGAATTCCATATGGTCCCCTAAGGACAGCCAAGAATGACTCCTGATGGCAGAGACAGGACTTAAGCCCCAGAGCAATGTTGGGTGTGACCCAAAAAACTAAAACAACAACAACAACAACACAACAACAATAATATTGAGCTTCTGTTCTATTTCTACCAGTAGGTTGCCATCTTTAGTGTGTTATTTTCTTTCCTCTAAGCTCCAGTTCTATCATTTGAAAAACAAAGGCCAATGAAGCCTACTTGTGTTTTGAAAGAAAAAATGAGAAAGTGCTTGATAATGCAAAGAACTAAGTTGCCTTGGATCAGTATAAATGAGTATAAATTGCACATTGAGGAGAATGAGTGTTCCTCCTATCTACCCCTGAAGAGTCTCTGCCTTTTATTTTGTATTTTTATTGAACAAGTTTCCATATCTCATGCCTCTAAATACAAATGTCCCAATAACCATACTTTCTCTGTTTTAAATGTCCCCCAATAGAATAAAAGATGAGTGTTGTAGGAGGAACTTTTTGAACCATCACAAACACAGCTATTTAATAAGCATTACACTGGTAATGGAAAGGTTGCATGGGTGAAGGGGGGGTGTTCTTGTTATGACTGAAACCCAACTACAATTATGTTTGTAATCACGGTGCTTAAAGTAAAATTATTTAATTAAAAAATAAGCATTACATCTGGAGAGCACCAGACATAAGGGTGAAGATGTATTATAAAACAGCTGTAGAGGGATTGTGCTTTAATGGAGAAACTGAGAAAGTTTACAGGGGGCCAAGAGGAAGGTACCAAGCTGATTATGGTAGAGAATGGTGTGAGTGTGTGAGTGTGTGTGTGTGTGTGTGTGTGTGTGTGTGTGTGTGTGTGTGTGTGTGTGTGTGTGTGGGTGGGGGGTAGGAAGAGGATTATAAATAGGCTAATAGGAAGAACTTTTGTATGTATTTACAAAACAGAAAGGTATAAGTGAGTAAATAAAGCTAAGACCAGGACTAGAGCCATGGTAGAGCTGATAGGGAGTTTGCCTTGCACATCAACCCAGGTTTGATCCCCAACACCCCATACAGTCCCCTGAGTCCCACCAGGAGTAATTTCTGAGCATAGAGCCAGGAGTAACTACTGAGCATTGCAAGATGTGACCCAACCTCCCCTCAAAGATATTTCATCCAAAAAAAGCATATGCTATAGAATTACATTGCACAATGCCCTAACAATATAAACTCCGTCCCAAGACACCCTAGATTGAGAAAACTTTTTTGACAGAGGGACGATGCCTTCCAACTTCCTTCATCAACTATCCACAGGATTACCACAGGATTCAAATGCAAACAGCTCTTAGGAATTTAAGTATTATCAGTAGAACCTGCCTAATATCAGCTCTTTGTTCAGAGGCTTTGTGAAAATCAGAGTCAGCCTTAAAACACCCTGTTGCTAGCTATGTTTATCTAGGAAACTCCTCCCTACTGTGTATCTACCAGGGGTCATCAAAATTTTTAAGCAGGGGGCCAGTCAGTCCCTCAGACTGTTGGAAGGCCAGACTATAGTTTAAAAATAAATTATGAACAAATTCCTATGCACACTGCACATATCTTATGTTAAAAAAAAGGGAACAAATATAATATTTAAAACAAATAACAAGTTAAATCAACCAACTTACCAGTATGTCAATGGGAACTATATGCCTGCTTTTTATGGGCCATAGTTTGAGGACCCCTGTCCAAGATTGAGAGGAGGAGTTGAGAAAGAGGAGGGGAGTTTGAAAATGTTGTGCGCATCCCACACTAGCACACTGTGGGCCCAGGACAAATCAGCTGCTATGCATGACAGGCAGAGGCAGCAAGAACACCGGGCAGGCTGGATAAATGTCCTCAGTGGGGCACATGTGGATGAGAATCCCTGATTTACTTCCTCTCCAAGCTAAAATGCCCCCAAAGCACAAAGCTACCTAGCATGTGGATGAAAAATTGGCTTCGCACAACACGTGTTTCTTTCTCGTTCTGAATCAAGATTATTTCTTGTTTCTTATGGTTATTTCTCATGAAACTTATGGCAAAAACACACCACTCTAAATATATGGGCTATCAAATCACCCAGAAAAATAGAGATGACATGGTCCCCTTACAGAGCCCTAAAATCATATTCAAACCAAGGTTCACTAAGTGAATCAAATGCAGCTGAGTTATTCTCCCTAGAGATGATGGTTTCTTATGAACACCAATAGTTTCCTTGAGTTTAGTACTACATAGCATGAAAGGCAAGTATTTCAGAAGTGGGATCCTATGTGGCACCAGCTACTTACCTTATTGGGAATGCTAAATCTATGATATAAGACTCCTCACCTGTACCTGCAGTGGCCTTCAATAGAGCTGCCTGCATCGCTGTAGGAATGGAGGGCATGGTTTCAACTACTCTTCCTTAGCATTTCCACATGACAATGTGTTGAGCAATAGAGTCAAACTGACAATTGTGCTTGTGTACTACTTTCTGAGGGGAACCTAGCCACATTTCTAGTGTTTGGGGATGCAGATACTCCCATTTTAAAATAGAAAATTATGTGAAATGGAATAAGTGGCATGCAAAAGAGTTAAAGTCACTAAGAAAGCTCTGGTGAGAACAACAGCTGTGACTTCCTAAAGGTAGCACCATGGAGCACAGAGAGCACAGGTTTGTAATTTTATTAGTGCCATCATCCATATTGTAAGGATCACTAACTCTGTGCTGGTACTTTCTATTTTATCTTAAATCTTCCACATATTTTACAGACCAGGAAGCTGAGCAATAGAACAATTTTTTAAAGGCCACACAGCTCAAAAGATACCAGGTTTCAAATCTTTCTCTGTGAGTCTAGGCCTCTCTCAAGAAGGTTATGCAAAGGAGTGCTCTCAACATGGTGATTTAGAAAGCTCCCTTATCTTCTAAAAAAAATTAACTTTTAAAATAACACCTTATAGAGTTGTCAACTGAAGAACAGAGAAAGGGCTCCTTTACAATTCCCCTGGAATGACTTCTGCAAATCTGTGGCATGGTTCATTTCATTTCCATGTTCTCTGGCTGCCATCAGACTCTCAACTTGATCCACCTAACCATCTTAAGAGAACAGAACAGAAAAAATAATTTTGTTTGGAATAACCGAAGTTCAGGTGACCGTGACTGTAAAATAAAAATCCAAAGGTTGGTGAGGTCACCCCAGGCACCGTGTTTCTAACCCCTTAGGTGGACCGGTCTGATGAAGCAGGGTAGCAATGAAGAAATAATACACTAAGCAGTTAAGATCAGAGTCAATCTGCTTTATTCCTTGGCCTCTCTGCCATGTGCTGCCTCTATGCCAGCCCAAAGCCAGAGCTGCTCTGTTTATTATCCAGCACCAAATCCACCAGGATTGGGGAAGGTCCTGTAATTCAGGTGGGCTTTTACATGTCATAAGAAGAGGTTCCGGGAAGAGGAAGTTGGGGGAACACCTTTGTTTAAGGTTTTTAGTTAGTCTCACCTTACACATGAACAATACCAATAACAGGTTTTGTAAGACTTAAAAAAAAAAAAAAAAAGGGAGCCAGAGCCAAAATACAGCAGGTAGGATACATCTCTTGCAAGCAGCAAGCCCGAATTTGATTCCTAGCATCACATAGGGTCCCCCGAGCCCACCAGGAATAATTCTTGAGTACAGAGTCAGAAGTAACCCCTGAGCACTGCTGGGTGTGACCAAAAAGTCAAAAGCTCAAACTAACCAACAACAAAAAGAACTAAATTTCAGAAGCTGAAGTGGATGAAGTGCTTGCCTTGTACATGGCTGACCCCTATTTAATACCCTGTGGTCCACTGAGCACTGCTGAAGAGATCCCTAGCACAAAAACAGAAGTAAGTCCTGAATATTGCTGGCTGTGGCTTCAAAACAAAAACAAAACAAAAACATCAAGTGCACTAAGCTACTAAGGCCATTTAATAACTGAGTTAGACTAATCGTTCATAAAAGAGAAGTAATCAAGAATGTGCCCCCACAGCCATGGGGAGCTGAGTATGTGGAGCTGACCTTGGTAAATTTTTCACATTCTCCTGCATGTGCTTATTAAGTCTTTCAAACCAGCTAGTTATTGGGGGCCACATAAACAACCAAGTCAGAGATCAAGCCTAGTTGAGACTCCGGGCCTTCATTCTCTACCACAAAAGCAGCTCTTCCATCTGGGAGTGGGAACAGTAGTCAAACAGCTGCTAAATAAAGCTAGCATGGCCTTTCGAACACCTGCAGGGCAGGGAAGAATGGAATCCAATTTGCTTTTGTGTTGCAAATATTCAGTAGGCCTCAACTATTGTTTTGGGTTGATTTCTGTTTGGCCTCATTTTTTTGGTTTATTTGTTTTTTTGAAGAGGAAGGTTATGTTCATGTTCTGTATTTAAAACTTTAAAAGTATTTATAACCAGAAGAAAAGAGAGTGTCCTGGGGTTATGGTGCTTCTTTTGCATGCAGTTAACCCTGTTTAATCCCTGCACAAGGTTCCCCAAACACAGTCAAGAGTGACACCTGAGCACAAAGCCAATAGATCTGAGAACCAACAATGTCCTCCCCACCCACCCACCCACCCAATTTCTATAACTGGACTGAAACCTCTCAGGTGTCATAGCAGAACTTTAAAGGTTGTTTGAGGAACTGAGTTCCTCTTCTGTGAACCAGTACAGGGGGTCAGCTAGAGAGAAGGGAGAAGGTAAAATGGTTCTCTCAAAGGGCTGAATATGAAGATATAGTTCAAGATTATGAGCAGGTCAGCCTCTATCCTCAGAATGAAGGTTGATGGCTAGTTCTGTGACTCGACGAAACCGATGTCTGACAAGGACCCTACTCACCCCAGCAGTGGAAACAAGGGGGCAGAGAAAGCATAGTGAATATTAAGTCACCCAAGTTAGACTCTCAGGTGGCACATCTGGTGTCACGATAACACTGCACCATCATCAATGAGAGCTGAGGTCAGAGCTCAACAGTGCAAAGTATATCATGGCCTATCCAGGAAGAAGCCACAGATGGCCTTTCACTTCAGTGTGAGGAGAACCAGGGACTAACCTCAAGCACATTCAGGCAAGCTAATCTAGGAAAAGAGACAGTCTCCCACAGCCTAGGTTGCATCCTTTCAGCATTCCCACATCTGTCTCTTCTAGAGAGTATAAGGCTAGTTCTCATCTCTGAAACCCACTGGGCCCACACTGAGTCCTAAGCAATGATTTTTTTGCCCTGAACGAAAGGACTGTAAATGAGGCATAAATAGGTCAATCACACACCACCTTAGAGAATGTACATGACTGGCCTGCATGAAAATCAGAGGTAAGAGAAACAGTCCAAGGGCTAAGATAGGCAATACCCAAATTCAAGAGACCTTTATAATTGTTCTACTTTTCAATGGGTAAGTAAATCTGACCTTGGGAGCACTTGAGGATTCTTAGGTTTGAATAGCTTCAGAGAAGGCCCATCATTGAAAGCAGCTTGTTCGCTTGCAGGGCCTGTGTGCTCTGAAGCTCAGCAGCACACCCAGCAGCTAGGGTAATACCCAGTTAATCCAAGATCTCCCCTAATTAATTTTTATAGATAGACAAAATAATACATATCCCATGGCTCTAAGAAAGGAGTATATGCCTCTAGCTAAAAGGTAAAGGGGTTAGCAATATTTTGCATAGATGCAGCAAAGGCTGAAAAAATAGGAAAAAAACTTGGCCTAAAAACAAGGTATTCCTACCCACGAAGCTTCCTACCATAAGACCAACAACAGGATCCAGGCATACTAATTTGTATAACCCCGAAGTCTTTCTTCAAGGTCCTAGGAAATTTCTCCTTAATCATGGTTTTTGCTATCAGGACTGAGTAATTGGAGATATTGGTATTAGCAGATATCCTAGGTCAAAGTCAGGATATCCTGATGTGTCTCCTGGTTTCATATCAGCATTATGTGGCAAGGCAGGAAAATCTGCCTTCAAAGCAAATCATTGCTGATTTTCAAGCCATAGTCAGGTTAGCATGCTAGCCTACCCTGGGGTATAATCTCTTATATTTAAGCACTGTGATTGCAGAAATATTCATACTTGGGTTTCAGTTATAGAATATACACTGTCTTTCACCAGTAGAAGTTTCCCACCACCAAAGTCCCCCATTTCTGGAAACTTCTTGTATGTAGGAAAAAACCCTTACAAATGGAAGTGATCACAAAGTTCTAAAAATTTGTCTTTCCTTAAAACTGTGTTTAAGCTACTAAATTATAAGCTCCAGAACCCAATTTGCTTTGTCTCCAGTGCCCAATAAACTTTAGTTGAAGAAATGAAACAATTTTACTAATTACCCTTACATACTTAATGCTGAAATTAAGATATAGTTAGTCATTTCTATCTCCACATAAAGTTTAATCTCTTCCCCTCAAGGAATTTTGAAAGGTAAACAAATATGACAAAAGCAGAAAATTTTAAAGCTGAATAATATAATTAGACCAATGTGATAAGAAGATCAAGTTATATGTCTTTATTTACACAAAGAGCTCCAAGTAAAAAGGAACCATCTTGACAGAGTTAGAAATGAAGACAGAGCCTGTTTGGGGATAACTATGGATGGACAGCCTACGAAAGGAAAAGGAGATCTGAGCAGGGTTTGGGAAGAGAAGAGAGAAGTGAGGTAAGTTTACTGGAAGCTTCATCAGTAGCCAGGGAATTGATAGAAATGGCAGAATGAGAGCCAACCCAGATCAATATGTACAGCATTGGAGTTTCTGGAAGAAAAGGAAGCAGATAGGCTGGCAATCGAAAAGTATAAAAAGGTCCCTCCACTTTGACATGAGTATATAAGTGATACAACCCCAAAGTAAGATATAATTCATAGTTATGAAAAATAAAGTTGGAGTTAACAAAGCTTTTCAATGTCTCCTACCACTCTTGGAAGACATTTGGGTTTTTAACTATCAGTTCTATCAGTGGATACAATCAAAAGATGCAGTGTAGGGGGGGTTAGCAGACAAGTGGGTTCCAAAGAGTTCCATACCCAAGTTCATATGCACAGACACCCTTTGTCTACAAGCTCAAAGCAGATTAAATGATGTACTGCTCATGCTCTTTAAATCTTGCTACTTTCATCTCCTCTCATTTCTTGACATTAGTCCTCATCCATTCACTGCAAATAAGGGGTCCTTGATAACCTGTCCCCAAAGTCATAGCAATTTGCAATATAAGTTCTCCAGTACCAGTGATCACCATTCTGAGCATCAAAAGGGATGCTAGAGTCAAGGGTAAGCAGAAATCTATCTCTGCTGCAATCAGCAAAAAGCCACTTGAGGAAGATCATAGTCATCCACATAGATGGTTAGAAGAAATGTCATAAGGACATCATCCCTTTGATAAATTATATGCATAAATCTTTCAGGGGCTCAATACCTTGGAGGGTCTGCTTTCAACTCTAGACTCAGGGGTACCATGCAGTACCAGGGATCAAACCAAAGTTAATCATGTGCAAGTGCCTTAATCCTTGCATTATATATCCAGTCCCTATATACATGACTTTTCATACCCCAAATAACCAATCCCTATGTGTCCTTTTCATCAAGAGAAGTAAAAATTTCCATTATTCCAGTAAAGAAAATGATATTTTTATCTGAGAGTCACATAAACCTACATTTGAAATTCAACTCCATTGCTGACTAATTCTGTCACCAAGGACAACTTAGGGCCACTGTTGCTGTTTTTTCATTCTCTCTTTTCTTTCCTTTTTATTTTTACAATTTTTATTAAAGTAAGGAATTTACAATACCTTTAATTATGTTTTTCATACATATATCATTCCAACACCACACCTATTACCTGCTACCCTACCTAGTGTCCCAATAGATGCTCCCAGCCACCATCACCACCCCTGCCATGTAAGCTCGGTTCTGTAGACAAAATCTCCAATTCTGAATAGTTGAGAATTTGTTTCTTTCACCTGACAGGGATAACATTGTTGGCACCAAAGCAATAATACAATGGGTAAGGCACATGCCTTGCACACTCAAACCTCTGGCACTCATATGGTCCTCAGAACCTGCTAGGAGTAATCTCTGAGCAAAGAACTCAGAGTAAACCCAGAGCACTTCATGTGTGGCCCCAAAAGACAAACACGAAAGGAAAACACTACCTAGACCACAAAGTTTTTTATTCTAAATAAGCAAAATTAAGTAAAGCAATAGCATACAATCAATGTTCAAAGTGACACATTAGTTCAAAGTGACTGCATGGGTTTTAGAAATGGATGTATCTAATCATCTGGTACATTTCCTTAGGCTCTAAGCAGGGTCTTCTTGATTATACTTGTCTATACAAAACTTAACAGTGTTTTGCCATCGTGATTGAGAATGGAAACAGATCAACGAATCAAGGTAGATACAAAGTCTTTCTCTAAGGAAGGATTATTATCTTATTTGAGGGGGGAGAGGCTAACCCAGCAGTGTTCAGGGGTTACTCCTGGCTCTGTGCTCAGAAATTGCTCCTGGCAGGTTCTGGGGACCATATGGGATGCCAGGGATGAAACCCAGGTTCATCCTGGGTCAGTCACATCCAAAACAAATGCCTTAATGCTGCGCTATCCCTCCAGCCCCCAGGAAGGGTTATTCTCAAACTATATTCTGTAATTTATATGTGTACAGGATCAACTATGAGAACTTAAAGACAAGATAGGTGGATACTGATAAGAAGCAAAAAATATCTGCCTGGCCATAAGTCTCTGAGAAACATGACATGTTCTCAGTGCCCTGGTGACAGTACTCGTGGTCTAGACAGCAGCTCTAGAAGACTGTAGTACATAGAAGGCCACAAACCACAATACAGAGAGTGTTAGAATATTTCTACATTCATCCTGTCACTTTTCCTTCCTCTTTCTCTACCACAGTTGAGATCCTTCCTGGTTGCATACCTGGCTTACACCATCTTTTTTTTTTTTTTTTTTGGTTTTTGGGTCACACCCGGCAGTGCTCAGGGGTTACTCCTACCTCTATGCTCAGAAATCGCTCCTGGCAGGCTTAGGGGACCATATGGAATGCCGGAATTTGAACCACCGACCTTCTGCATGAAAGGCAAATGCCTTACCTCCACACTATCTCTCTGGCTCCTGACTTACACCATCTTTACTGGAATACCAACACAACCACCCTTGTCAGTATGGGCATGCATGGAGCACACTCTAGCTGGGCTATGGAACCTTGAAATACTGATGATGACCATCACCACTACCATCAGCCCATAAGATACTGCCACATATGATGACATCAATTGTTTGACCATAAGCAATAGAAACCTTTAGAGATAACTCATCCATTTATAGATGGTACTGAGGTTCAAATGTTAAAATGTGAATTCACTGGGGGGAGGAAAAAAAAAAGTGAATTCACTAATCTAGAATCACTTTACCTTGACTTCTATCTCTGTCTAATTCTACGATTAACAAGCTCTTAAATAACTTTGCCAATATTCTTTTGACCAATTCATATCTTCCTAACCCTCTAGAGCTGACCAGGATAAGAACTCAGAGTAAGCCTTGAGCACTGCTGGATGGCCCCAAAACACAAACACAAAAGGATAACACTGCCTAGATCATAGAGTTGTTTAATCTTCCAGATATAAAAGAATAAAATGTTTCCTAAATTTGCCAGATTCTAAAATCATCCTGAGTACCTGTTACATGTACTGTTCTTCCTCAGGCTCCATTCTATATGGGTTGAGTAAGAAAAGGAGTCAGATGGCACATCAGGTAAAGAACTTGCTTTGCATACACCCAACCCAGTTCAATTCCCGGCACCATATATGATCCCTTGAGCTCTGTGAGGAGATATCTCTAAAGATAGAGACAGGAGTAAGCCCTGAGAACAGCCAGGTATGGCCTGACCTCCACAACAGTAACAAATAAAATTTAAATTTAAAAATGTTAATGGAAAACTGACACTGAACCTGGAAGCTATTCTTTTATTAAAAGAACTTCAGGTAAGGGGTCGGAGTATGAGAGCGGGGCAACTGGGTTTGATCCCCAGCATCTCATATGGTCCCCTGAACAAAGTCAGGAGTAAGTGATTTCTGAGTACAGAGCCAGGAGTAACCCCTTGAGCAGCACCATGGATGGTCCCCCTGCAAAAAATACACAAATAACAAAGAAGAAGAGCCCCAGGTGATTCTCAGGATCAAGCAAATTGAATACTGAAGACACAGTAGATTGGGTGTAGCATTCCTGGGCCCAGTACCTAATTCTATCATCTACTCACTCTGTGATTACTCTGATCCTCTATTAAGTATCTGTGATTTTAGGATGATAATAGATTTATCTACAGTGTGCTTAAAGAAATAAAATGTCATAAACACAGCCTCTCCATAATGTCATTATCCCTGATTCTAACGGACTCTATCAAAATAGAAACCCTATTATATTTGCTTGGGGCTACAATTAGCTATTGAAGAGCTTGACACCAGATTGAAACTCAAATCTGTCCATGCCCAAAGTTTACGTGCCTACACCAGGGGAAGGAGGAATTAAATGCTAGGAAACCTGCTGAATGAAAGAGAAATTGGCAAAGTCTGCCTCCAATATGGGGTCAATATCCAAGAGAGTGCAAACAAAAACTCGACGACCACCAACCACAAAAAAATGAACTAAAAACTGATCAGAGCATCTGAGACAGACTTTTTTTCAGGAAGCCAAGCAGGTGGCCTGCAAGCACAGAAAAGATGCTCATCGTAGCTTTTCATGACTTCAATGCAAATCAAAACCACATTGAGCTATCACCTCACACCTGTGAGAATGCCTATTATTAAAAAGGCAAGAAATAACAAGTGTTTTTAAGGATGTGACATGGAGATTTTTTTTTTTTAGGATCATGGTTGCTGAAAATGTAAAATGAGACAGCTACCTGGGCATAGGATGCCCTATCACAGCATCCAGGTTTTTCATGGAAAAACACCCTAAACAATTCACAGGCTTATGAATTGCAAGGTAAGACGCTGAAAAGCCAACCCCTTCCTCACTGCTTTTTGCTCTCCTTGGCTGCTGGCAGCTTCTGTAGAAGAGGATCACATTTCCCACCTGAATCAGTAGGTCGTAGAGAGCTGTGGGCAGCACAAACTCAGGGCTTTGCAGAGGGCTCACATAACAATCTGGCAGGGCACAGCTGTTCTCAACAAGGACATTAATAAATAATATAGGCCTTTTTCCGCAAACTCTGGCAAACAATCTAATGTGACAAGTGAAAACATTGGGTCCAAATTCTCAGTGCAGCCTAGGACAAAAGGAGCCAAAATAACTTGCCTTTATCAAGGCTAATATCATGGAACTGAAAATTGTGAGTTCTGCTGGAGGGGCCAGGAGGGCTCTATGGAAACTGAAGGAAACTGCTGGTGATAACAGCTAAGAAATGTAGAGGAAATTGTGTTCCTTCCCAATGGGAAGGGTTTCAGTGGAAAGTTTCAGAGATCCAGGGACACAGAGATAGGAGTCCATGTGACATGTTGCCTAAGAAAGGAATTAGACCTTGGATTTTTATCTCAGCAACAGCTGAAAAACACAGCAGTCACCACAGGATTGAGAGACCTTGTAAAAGAGCAGGCTGGGGCCCGGAGAGATAGCATGGAGGTAAGGCGTTTGACTTTCATGCAGGAGGTCATCAGTTCGAATCCTGGTCCCCCGTGCCTGCCAGGAGCAATTTCTGAGCCTGGAGCCAGGAATAACCCCTGAGCACTGACAGGTGTGACCCAAAAACCACAAAAAAAAAAAAAAAAAAAGAGCAGGCTGAGCTTTCCTCAGAATCAATGGCAAGAGAGGGTAGGACACAGTAAGGGGTTTGACTCCTCTGTTATTAGTATTTGACCTGACAGCAAGGCATATAGGAAGGCACATAGGCTATGTAAATGACTGAAAAAAATTATCTGATGTAGAGGTTTCATATCCAAAAATTGGTAACTATGCAAATTTAAGCAAGCTATTTGTTTCCTCTAAATTTCAGTTTCATCAGAAAAATAAAATAACATGTACATTTTCTGTTTTGGGGTTATACTCAGCAGTATTCAGGACTTACTCCTGACTACTCTCAGGGATGCCATATGCAGGGTTCCTCAAACTTTTTAAACAGGGGGCCAGTTCACTGTCCCTCAGACCATTGGAGGGTATGACTATAGTAAAAACAAAATTTATGAACGAATTCTTATGCACACTGCATATATCTTATTTTGCAATGAAGAAACAAAACAGATACAAATACAATATGTGGCCCACGGGCCATAGTTTGAGGACCACTGCGGCATATGGGATACCAGGTATCAAACTCAGGTCAGCCACGTTGAAGGCAAGCACCCTACTCACTGTTCTAGAACTCGACCTCCAATAACATAGCATTAAAAGGTTCTTAAAAGGACACAACAGAAAAGTATCCCATGTTCATGGATTGGAATAATAAACGCTATCAATAAACATGATCAAAATAGTCATATTACCTATAGCAATTTACACATTCAATACAATATCTATTAAAACCCCAATAGCATTTTTCAAGGAAAAGTAAGCTAAAAAGAAGTAAAGAGAAAGCTTCTAGTAACAATTAAATAATATGTCTAAAGGTCCTTAAAATATTCTTAGTAGAGGGGCCAGAGTGATACTGCAGAAGTTCCTGCATGCAGCCAACTCAGATCCAATCCCCATCATGTCCTTTGTCTTGTCTGATTCCTAAACTGGTTTCTGGAGAATACTGGGAGGATAGTTAGTTTCCAAAGTATGAAGGACCCTTAAAAATATCCTTTCTAGGATGCTTCTGGAAATTCTCTCCCAGCATCCCATATGGTCCCCAGAGCCTGCCAGGAATAATGTCTGAACACAGAGCCAGCTGTAACTCCTGAGCACCACCAGGTATGGCCCAAACACAACACACACACACACACACACACACACACACACACACACATGCTTTTTTGGTAAATAGCCAGTGCTCAATGAATGGCATTTTTAGAATAGCTTTCATTCTGTTAAATATAGATAAGACCTTAAGCATCCACTCTCTTTCTAATTATAATAGGGGGAGTCGAGAAGAAAAGAGAGATAATAATAAGGGAACATAGGGGCTGGAGTGATAGTACAGCAGGTAGAGAGCTTGCCTTGTACACAGCAGACCCAGGTTCTATCTCAGAACCCATCAAGGAGTGAATTCTCAGTATAGCCAGGTGTAAACCCTTAGCACTGCTGGGTGTGCCCCCCTCTAAAGAAAGATAACTATAGATTATAAAATAAGCATAAGCAAAGACCTTGAAGCCCATATCTTACTGTGTGGCATTATAAAACTCACCTAATTATCTGCATCTCTATAAAGTTGAAGGTCTGGATTTGATAAGTAATCTTCAAACTGTGCATTAACAAGCCCATGGAGAGCTGAAGAGGATTTCTTATTGTAAGGAGAATGGAGACCAATTATGTTCTCCCAGAGAATATCTAGAAGCTTTCTAAGGAAGAATTTTTTTTAAGAGTGTTGAAAATTAACCATCCTCCCAATTCTCTCCAGAAACCAGAGCAATACTAGATAAGACAAAGGATATGGCCTGGGTATGAAATTCAAGGAGACTTTAACAAGGTTGCACAAGTAGACTTGGCAAGTGAGCTTGAGGATCTTAAAATGCACTCTTAACATATCCCAGTTTAGTACCAGCCCTAAATTCCGCAGCCTTTTTTTCCAGGATCTTCCCACCACCATCACCACTCACCACTATAGTACTTGTTCATTGTCAGGCACCCTCTCTGGAAATCTCTCACCACTGTCTGCCATGGACAGTGTTTTGCTTCTTTCTGGTTCCTTCCCTCTTCCTATCTAAGAAGGGTGGGACAAAAGGAGATGATAGAATGGACTAAACAGTATTGCCAGACAAAGGGAAGTTCAGTTCAGGAAGTGGTGTTGTTATGGCTTTTATCTGCTGAGTCTGAGCAGTTGGCTGAAGTTCAAAAGACAAGGGAGCACAAGGACCCCCCAAAAATATGTTGGGACAGAGAGGCTTTCTCTCCTCACCTGGCAGGAACTTCTCTCATTTCTATCCTTGCCCCTGATCAAGTCAGGTCCACATTATCAAATAGGAGGAACCTTCATAGCTCCTAAGTGATGCCAGACCCTTCCTATATCTCTCCTCAGACAAAATCATGTTCCCAACTCTGGCTTTGCACCATCACAAGGTCCTCAGAGATAAAAAAAAAAAAATGGTATCTTAGAGGGTTTATTCCTCTGAATACAAAATTTTTTGGTCTAGCACGCAAGACAAAATTCTTACTTTCCCATGTCCCCAGCTTCCAAATAACACCTCCAAAGGGCATAAATGCACCCTTAAGCTATGAGCCTCCTTACATGCCACTATTTCCTGATTGCACATAAACCTCCATTCTCTCACCTTGGCCCTCACCCCAGTTCCACATATCATACCACCTCTCTTTGAAAATCCTGAATTTGGCCAACACTGCAGAAATTTCACAAATCGTTCGCAAATGCAGATAATCCACTTCCCTCTTCCAGCTCAATGAATAATTTTAGTGCAATAGCAGGTGACAAAAATCAAGAACCCTGTCCTCAAGAACCACAGGTCAAGTCCAAAGTGATAGTACAAAGGATAAGGTATACTGCCAACCAGGTTTGATTCCTGATATCCCATATTGACCCCCAACACCTCCAGGAGTAATTTCTGAGCTTTGATGGATGTGCCACCCACCAAAATAACTATAAGTCAGAGGTCAGAAAGATATAGTTAGTACCAGAGTTAAGGTTTTTTGGTTTGGGGCCACACTTGGCAATGCACAGTGCTTATTTGTGACTCTACACACAGGAATTGTTCTTGGTGGGATTCAGGGGACAATATGAAATGCCAGTAATGAATTTGGTTCAACCACATGTAAGGCAAATGCCTTACCCAATGTACTATCTCATCAGCTCCAGGGTTTAAGAAGTTTGTCTTATATTTGACCAGTCTGATTTGATTCCTAGAACTACATATATTCCCCAAGTATTACTAGAAGTGATCTTTGACCACAGAACCAGGAGTAAGCCCTGAGCACAGCCAGGGCTGGCCCATTTCCCTTCAATCTCTCCGCCAAGGATGTCACAGAAGAAGCTGACACATACCTGCTGCCATCCTACAGAATTACATGCCATGATCTTCAGTAGAAAATTTATGAAATGCAAGAAAGCGGCTAACTCCATTTATCTCCTTTCCCTTTTGCACACCTAAACAACGGTTTCTACAACCTCTTGGTAAATACTAATTGGATTACTTAATTAATGAGCTCCTCCTGCTGGGAGCAGAACACTAATTCCGTGTAAAATAACTATGGAGTTATTTCCAAGCAAAATTACCTTATCTTTTTTTTTTTTTTTTTTTTGGTTTTTGGTTTTTGGTTTTTGGGTCATAGCCGGCGACTCTCATGGGTTACTCATGGCTATGCACTCACAAATTGCTCCTGGCTAGGGGAACCATATAGAATGGTGGGGATAGCAAACCAGGACCGTCCTGGATCTGCCACAAGCAAGGCAAATGCCCCACCGATGCGCTATCTCGTTGGTCCAAAATTACCCTATCATTTAACTGTAAAGATTTTTCAATCAATGATGATGTTCTGAAACTGGACTTAGGTGATTCTTGTCTAATTCAGGAAGTTTGCTAAAAACCAGAGAATTTATACTTAAAGGCAAATTAGTATTTCATGAAATATTAACTGCACCTTCATATAGTGTTGTTTGTTTGTTTTGTTTGTTTTTTGGGTCATACCCAGCAGTGCTCAGGGTTATTTTTGGCTCTACACTCAGAAATCGCTCCTGGCAGGCTCTGGGGACCATATGGTATGCTGGGATTTGAACCACTGTCCTTCTGCATGCAAAGCTAACACCCTACCTCTGTGGTATCTCTCCAGCCCTATATATAGTGTAGTTTTTAAAGCTACAAATCTACTTAATAAGGGCAAGATAGATGGCTCAAAGGGCTGGAACATATGCTTTGTATGTGGGAGCTCCAGGTTTGATTCCAGAAACCACACATGGTTCCCTGAGCCACAGGTTCCCTCAGGATTAAAGGTTTTGTCCCAGAAAGACATAAAGAAAATCCCCTGATGGCTCAGCTCAATTTTTGGCTAAGTAATAAATAGTCTAAATCATGCCCATATTCATAAACAAAAAGGGCCTGTGAGGTATGGTTGGAGTCTAGTCTTCACCCCACAGGAGCCATAAGTGATAAGGTCTGGGTAGCCTCAAGGAATCTGGTCCTTGGGCTGGGTGAGAGCATAGGTAGGGCCAGTGTATGTATAGTCATGTCATGGCTTCAAGATGGACTAATCCAACAGAATGTTCCATGTGGTTCTTCAGTGGGTCGAGGGTAAGGAACCAAACCCAAATCTGGGGCTAGACCAATAAGACAGCAGTAGGGAGTTTGCCTTGCACTCAGCCAACCTGGGATGGACCCAGGTTCAATCTCTGGCATCTCATATAGTGCCCCAAGTTTGCCAGGGGCAATTTCTGAGCACAGAGCCAGGAAGCCCTGAGTACCACCAGGTATGGCTCAAAAAACAAACAAACAAAAAAAAAAACAAAACAAAAAAAAGGAACCCAGGACAAATTTCACTTAACTGAGAGAATATCTTCCAGCCACAAACTGGATGATTCATCTGGCAAAGAGCACTAAGTTCACGACAATCTCCATAACTCATGACTATACATTGGATTATGATATTGCTCACTATTTCTCCTAGTGGACTATATGCTGAAGGCCAAGAATTAAGGAACCTGCACTCACAATGCCTATAGAAAAGCAAGCCCATGCTGAGTGCTCATTCTGAAAGTTGAACAAGAAGAAGGGGAGAACTCAAAAAGCTGCATACATGCTATGCATGATGAAGACTCAACACCACATGGCCGATGCAATCTGGAACGAACCTGGATTCGATTCCTGGCATCCCATATGGTATCCCAAGCCTGCCAGGATCAACTTCTGAGTACAGAGCTAGAAGTAACCCCTGAGTGCCATCTAGTGTGCCTCACCCAAAAAAAAAAAGACCCTAAAAGGCAGAGGAAAAGAAGCAAATAAATGAAAATAAAAAGTAAGTAAAATAAAAGTTGATTGACTATTGTTAAAAGCCTCTGTGATCCCATAGTATCATCCCCTAAACACCACCAGGAGTGATACCTGAGTAGAGTCAGGAATAACCTTTGAGCATTGCCAGGTATGTTCCAAACACCAAAATATAAAATTAATTAATTAAAAAATAAAAATGTTGGGGCCAGGTGGTGGCGCTAGAGATAAGGTGCCTGCCTTGCCTGCACTAGCCTTGGAAGGACTGCGGTTCGATCCCCCAGCGTCCCATATGGTCCCCCAAGCCAGGAGCGACTTCTGAGCACATAGCCAGGAGTAACCCCTGAGCATCACCAGGTGTGGCCCAAAACCCAAAAGAAAATAAATAAATAAAAAATAAAAATGTTTCTCCTAACTCCTAACTATGGCATTCATACACAGTGAAATACTACTCAGTTAGATAGATAGATAGATAGATAGATAGATAGATAGATAGATAGATAGATAGATAGATAGAGATATATAAAGAAAAATATTGGAGCCAGAGTATTAGCATAGCAAGAAGAGCATTTGCTTTGCACATGGCTGACCCAGGTCCAATCCCCAGCATCCTATATGGTCCCCTGAACCTGCCAGGAGTACCGTTTGAGTACCAAGCCAAAAGAAACCCTTGAGTGCCTCAGGGTGTGGTCTAAAAACAAAAAGAAAATTAATAAAAGAAGAAGAGATAAAATTTGCTGCTATGTCAATTGACGTGGAGAGTATCATACTGTGAAGTTAGGAGAGGAGCAGACACAAAACACTATCTTATAGCTGGGATAAAAAGAAAGGGGGTGCAGTATAAGATGGGACAGGCACTCCATCATTGATGGCACATTCTGTTGGAAGCTACAGTGCTGGAATGTTTGATGCATGTAACCCTATACCATTAATGCTATTAAAAATCAGGGGGAATAAATAAGGAAATAAAAGTAAACCAGTTTTGTTGTTGTTTTTTAAAAAATGACCTCTCCACTGGGTTGGACAGTTAGCCAAAGACACCCCAGACTGCCAATTAGTCCAGGGGGACAGATTCCCCACACCAGAATGTTCTTCACGACCATCTCTGGTAACCTGGGCTCTGGGGGCTGGGATGAGGTGAAGGAAAACTCCTCCCCCTACGCATTCACAAACTGCAGAGGCGAGAGCTGGGCTCAGAGACCTGACATGCCAGGAGTTCTTTCTGTCTTGCAATGGTATGTGATGGGTACTGGGTTGGACAGCTAGCCAAAGACCCCCAGGACTGCCAATTAGTTCGGGGGCCAGATTCCCCCATGCCAGAATGGTCTTCATGGCCAGATCTGGTAACCTGGGCCCTTGGGGCTGGGATAGGGTGGAGGAAAACTCTTCCTCCTATGCATACACAAACTGCAGAGGCGAGAACTGGGCTCAGAGACTCCACATGCCAGGACAGCTAGCCAAACGAAAATTTCCTTATCCATAGCAGACCCCCTGCAGCAGTGTCTTTTCTTACTGATAATCATTTTCAAAAGTGCGTGGACACATTAGCGTGACAAATACCCTTTTTAACATCATCCAAAAATTCTCTAATTCTTGACTATTTATAGGAAAGGAAATGGAATACCCTATATATGGAGGACAGCATTCAAATAGATCTCTGAAATCAATGTCTATGTGAATGTTACTTTCTATACAGTTATCCTCTCTGACTGCCAAGCCTTAACCTTAAACTATTCATCTATGTATATAGCCCCTCTTATACATTGCCCTTTCACACTCAGGGACCCTTCTACTTCCCCATGTCCCAACCCGGATTTGTTATCTCCCCCTTATTTAGCCCTCTTTTCCCTCAGTTCTTAACTCCTTAGGCACCAAGACCGACCTCCTGCCCCAACAAACCACCATCCGCTCCTCAATGAAAGACACCCTCTCGATCCCCCATCTCGTGTCTCAGCAAGAAACTACAACCAACACGCCTGCTGACTCAAGCTTGTGATCCCTCTCACCCCCATCAAATCATGGGGGCGATGACACCAGCATCATCTCAAGCAAAACTCCCAGCTCAAGGACATTACAGGATTCTGAAATGCCGCAAATCATATCTTAAACTCTAGACCAAAGTCTGATACGAAAAAATGCCTTGGCTTTCACTCCGCACAAGAATATCTCAGAAGACCTAATTGGGAGGCCTATATTGCCTACGTAAGCTTAATACCTTTATAATAAATGCATCTTAAGATATGTTTTCCTAAACATACAGATAGCCTCCCCCATCACTTTCTTTTTCAAATACCTTTTTTTTCTTTTTTTCTCTCTCAATTTACCTTTTTTATCTGTTTTATCTATTTGCTCTATGTTTTACATATGCATATTTTCTTTATCCTCACCAGTTTTGGTGCTGCTTGGTACAAAAACCAAGAAAACATCTTGCCTGGGATAAAAGCTCAGACCACACCACAGATACTATATGTGTAGCCTGTCATCCTTACCCAGAATAGCACCAGCAATACAAAAGGACACCATACATTTTTGCATAGGCACAGTAAATAAGGGGAAATCATGGACTCAGACACAAGATCTTATCTTCTAAGGATAAGAACTCACACTTTTTTCACAAGTGTGCCTCCCATCCTGGACATATGTCATGTGGATACAACTCAGTCTCTACGAGATCGGACACTGTTAGTTCATTCTCTAATCCCAGATCCCAGACATAGAACTGAAACAACCCCCTGCAACAACACCAGGAACTAAGCTCTGTTGGGAGATATACTTGTTCTAGTGTTAATATGACAACGAGGACAGCAAGGAAATGACAACTTGACCTAAGACCAGGAGGTCCGACTATCACATCACCTAACACTAGGTGGAAATCAGAAGATGTACTGTCCTTTGAACTATAAAAAAATAAGAGCACTAACTACAGAAAACTGACTTTGACAACCATGACTGGGCAGAACTTACCTTGAGACCATTAAGGAAAACCCTACCCTAGGCTATAAGCCCAGGACTCTTACAAAAATCAAGATTTCTTAGTACAGAGGCCCAATTCTGACAACAGAGACTGAGCAGAATTTTTGGAACCATAATTTCCTAGACTTTGGCTTAGGGAACTAGCAAAAACATGGAGCACATGATTCAGAAATCTGAACACACCAACAATGTTGGAACAGAACTTCTAAACCTTAAAGACTCTATCCTAGACCTTGTCCTAGGACCTGCACAAATACCAAGCTTGCTTGCTACAGGGGCCTGATTTTCTCATCCACAACTGAGAGGAAAGTTTCCTGACACCACACACACACACACACACACACACACACACACACACACAAAATACCTGGAATATGGCAATGGAAGGTATGGAGCCAGGGGTTGTTCCCATGACAATGTGCTTCAAGAGTGGAGAAACCCTGAATCTCTTAGGCCACAGAAATTTCCTTCCTTCCCCAATACTTGCTGTGCCTATACAAAAAAAAAAAAAAAAAAAGTGGAGTAATACCAAACCCTGCCACTCCAGAATTCCTTTTTCTGGTTTTGTTTTGTTTTGTTTTTGTCTGTTTTTAATATTATTTTCCTTCTCTTTTTTCTTCCACTTTTTCCTTTTCTTTCTTTTTTTTCTTCACTCTTGTGGATATTATTCAGTGATTTTTTCATTTCTCTTTTTAGTAGTTGATACCAATTTTTTTCTTCTCTTTTCCTTAACCTTTTTATCTCCAACAGAATAGCATAACTTGAATCATTCAGCCTCATAAATTGAGTGGGGGAAAGGATGATACCAGGACCAGTCATATGAACATGTAGTGTAAATAAAAAATGACCAGACTGAAACACCAAACAGAATATAGATACCCAACCTACAACGAGCTGTAAAGTGGAGACCAGTTACACTAGTATTGGGGGGGGGGGTAAAGGAGGGAGATACGGGAGACATACTGGGATCAGGAGTGGAGGGAGGACAACATTGGTGGTGGGAATGCCCTTCATTCATTGTCACTATGTACCGTAAATAATTCTGTGTAATAAACTTCAGTCACAATAAAAACTAAAAAAAAAATGACCCCTCCCTGTAATCAGTAACCAAAGTAGAAGATGGAAGTGTCAAAGGTCTGAGTTATGAGAGCTTCCTTGGTATTTCAGACCTGCAAACATTCAGAACTCTCATGCTGGGCCAGCTCAGTGGTGTCTTCATCTCAGCTGCTAATAACATCAGATGTTAGCAAACTAGCATGGTAAAAAAAAAAAAAAATCAACACATACAGGTTGTTCATCCATGGAGGGAATCCCCCCACCCTAGAAAATAAAGCAGACATACATCAGAGAAATTATGGATTCAGTTCTAAACCATTGTGATAAAACACATTATGCCAATACTCAAATTACACAATAGTTCCCAGTGCAGATAGGTTATATTTATACTGTATGGTAGTCTAAGTGTATAACAGCATTATGTCTGAAAAACAACATACATGCTTTCATTTTAAAATGCTTTATTGGGGTAGAAAAATTAGTATAGTAGGTAGAGCATTTTTGCCTTGTACAACATTCACCCAGATTTGAATTCTGTCACCCCAGAGAGCAGAGCCAGGATTAAGCTATAAGCACAGATGGGTGTATCCCAAAAACAAAGAAAAAAAGAAGCAAAAAAATGCTTTATTGTGCTATACACAAGTGCTATACATATGGGCAGGTTCTGATGAAAGGTGGCGGAATAGAAGAGGCAGAGGTAGATTTGACGAACTGGGATCTTTATTGAGGGGGCTCCTGGCCAAGGTCTTGACCGTCTGGGCAGAGACTGCCAATGTGGCAAAAGCCAGCAGCCTACAGTAGAAATTATAGCTTATATTTGGCGGGGATGAGGGAAGCACAGGAAGAGGTATGTGCTGAGAATCCTTAGCTTAAAACTTTCATATTTCCCCTTCAAGCAAGTAGGTTGGGTGAGTTTCCTGGCCGTCCTTAGCGCTAATGGTAGGGCCAACTATTCTTTTGGACTCAGTCTTCCTGACTTATGGATGGGCCAATATCTGATGTCTTCAGGTCTAACTGGCCCTTCTCATGTGGGCTTTTATTTTTTTTCTGATTTTTTCCCTAGCAAGCATTATACAACCCAGCATCACCTACCCCCCTCCCAGCCCCACATTGCCAGGTGTGACTACTATTTAAAAAAAAAATTAAAATTAGAAGATGTTAACCATCAATTAAGTATCCAACAAAATGTGATCTTTTTGATAAAGAGACTTGTGGAAAAATGCAACATTGGTGATGCTTAATCATGTCTCCATTTCCTCAGATTGTCAGACAGAAAGACCACCAACAATCTCTCCAGGGAGTAAGTCCTATCCTATATTCTTTTCTTTTTGGGGGGAAAGGAGAAGAGTTAGGTTATGGGGAGTTTGTACTTGAGGAACCATATTTGAGTTGCAAGCTCTGTCTATTCAGCCCTTTCCTTTCCCTTCTTTTTTCCTCCTTCCTTCCATGTTTTGTGTGTGTGTTTGTTTTGGTTTTTGGTTTGTTTTTTTTTGGGGGGGGGGAGGGGGGCATACTCAGAAGTCCTCAGGACTTATGCCTGGCTATGTGCTCAGGATTTCATAAACCATATAGGATTCTGAGGACCAAACCCAGGTCAGTCATATGCAAGGTAAGCGCCCTACCCACTATACTATCTCTCCATCCCCAATAAACCACATGCAATAATTTTCAGATAAAATGCTACTACTTACATACTTAAAACTACCCCTCAGTGAGAATGTAACTTCTCAGCACTGGAAACCAAATTAATTTGTATGATTTGAATACTGGCATGGTTCTTTATCACAGCAGTCTGGCTCTGAACTAATAGTTTCTCTGAAGGATGTCTATTATTGCACGAAGGCCCCTTCTCTTGTGTGTGGTGTGGTGTGTGTGTGTGTGTGTGTGTGTGTGTGTGGTTTTGGGTCTCACCCGGCAGTGATCAGGGCTACTCCTGGCTACATGCTCAAAAATTGCTCCTGGCAAGCACAGGGGACCATATGGGACGCCGGGATTCGAACCGATGATCTTCTGCATGAAAAGCGAACGCTTTACCTCCATGCTATCTCTCCGGCCCCTCTTTTTAAGTTGCCCAAAATAGAATACAAGGCCTCACACTTGCAAGATAAGTGTTCTGACACATTCTGACAGCCTTTCTGAAGTGAGCCTTTTTTCTTCTAACAGAACAAGAAATAGCAAAGTGGTTACCCACAGATGTGTATACTGGGATCCTCCACCTAACCTACTCAGCAGACCTCCCCAATTCACTGTCACTGTCTCCTCCCCCTCAATTCTTCCCATCTGCAAGTCTTTGAAAGACTCTGAACCTCCATTTAGAAGATTGAGAACTTAAAACGCTGTTTCTAAAAGGTCTGGGAACCTTGTTACATACAGAGTGATATGAGTTCATTTCTTCTCTTGGGGTTTTTTACAGAAAAAGTTGGCATTTTGTCATTGCAATCTATATGGGAAAGAAAAGGTCAGATATAGTCTTATGTCCCTTTCTCCATGTTATGGTCATAGACAGCATAAACAATAATGGTTCCAGTAAACTATTCCATAATCTGAAATAATAGTAGCTTATACCATCTATGTTTAGGTCAGTGTACTAAAAACACAGACTAAAGACACATTTATCAGGACACAACACCAGTTGTGTTGAAAGTGGAACCAGTCTAAATCTTACTATACAGAGTAACTCTGATCATCCTTGTCACAACAGTATTCCTAATGAGATCAGATGCCTAGGTGGTTTCAATAACTTTCAATAACTATCTATGAAAGCAACTAAATCCCTGTTGTCAGAGGAATAAACTATTACTGAACAGAGGGGAACCACACAAATTGATCTACCCATATTCCCCAGAAACAAAACTGAGTGTCAGAGGCTAAGAAGGTCCCTACTACCTCTTCTTGGCTGAGAGACCTGGATGCTCTCCACTCTGATGTAATCCTACTGTGCAAGAAAGAGCCAGCTCTTAAGATATGACAGATCAGAGCTGCATTCGGTATAGTCCTCTGCACTGGGAGCTGCAGAAATTCAGCTTGGGAAGGAGGATTGCAATAAAAGGAGGAAGTGTTTATTGCAACTAGACTTGGGAACTTTAGCCCATGTGGGCTAGTATTGGCTGTAGGAGCATACCCTCATGTTGAGAAGGTTCTACATAAAACTTTATCTGCATGGCTTTTGTTTATGAACAGTGGTGGGCAACCTTTTTTTCCAACTGAGCCAAATCTCGCTAAAACCACGATTGAAATTTATTTTGAGAGCCACATTTTTTTTGTTTTTTGTTTTTTTTTTTGTTGTTGTTGTTGTTGTTTTTGGGTCACACCCGGCAGTGCTCAGGGGTCACTCCTGGCTGTCTGCTCAGAAATAGCTCCTGGCAGGCACGGGGGACCATATGGGACACCGGGATTCGAACCAACCACCTTTGGTCCTAGATCGGCTGCTTGCAAGGCAAACGCCGCTGTGCTATCTCTCGGGGCCCGAGAGCCACATTTTTTTTTTTTTTTGGTTTTTGGGCCACACCCTGTGATGCTCAGGGGTTACTCCTGGCTATGCGCTCAGAAGTTGCTCCCGGCTTCTTGGGGGACCATATGGGACGCCGGGGGATCGAACCGCGGTCCGTCCTAGGCTAGCGCAGGCAAGGCAGGCACCTTACCTCCAACGCCACAGCCCGGCCCCGAGAGCCACATTTTTAAAACCGAAAACACATAGGATAGTACACTGTTTTTAGTTTCAATAAGTTTTTATTGAGAATATTCTGCATCCAAGTATCCACATAGGTCAGGAGGATACAAATAACACAACTAACAAAACAAATACTTTAGAACTATATTATTTATCGATAACCTTAAATTCCGTAAAATTTGCCTTACAATGTAGAGAAAATTATATCCTGACAATGACTGACAAAGTCACAAACACGAATGTGAACATTGGCCTTGGTTCTGATCAGAGCTGTGTGGAGCCGGCCGCCAGGGCTGCACACAGGGCGCGCACTGACAGAGGCTAGGAGCAGAGTCCTGACTCCTGGAGTGGCTGCGCGGCACACACCAGAGCCGCATTAAAAAGTGTAAAACTCCTAGGGATATACCCTAGGAGCACAAGAATACAATACAAAAACCCCTTCCTCACACCTATATTTATTGCAGCACTATTCACAATAGCCAGGCTCTGGAAAAAACCAAGATGCCCTTCAACAGACGAATGGCTAAAGAAACTGTGGTACATATACACAATGGAATATTATGCAGCCGTCAGGAGAGATGAAGTCATGAAATTTTCCTATACATGGATGTACATGGAATCTATCATGCTCAGTGAAATAAGTCAGAGGGAGAGAGAGAGACGCAGAATAGTCTCACTCATCTATGGGTTTTAAGAAAAATAAAAGTCATTTTTGTAACAATCCTCAGAGACAATTAGAGGAGAGCTGGAACACCAGCTCACTCCATGAAGCTCACCACAAGAGTGGTGAGCACAGTTATAGAAATAACTACACTGAGAACTACCATAATCAAGTGAATGAATGAGGGAACTGGAAAGCCTGTCTGGAGTACAGGTGGGGGTGGGGTGGGATGGAGGGAGATTTGGGACTTTGGTGGCGGGAATGTTGCACTGGTGAAGAGGGGTGATCTTTATATGACTGAAACCTTATCACAATCATTTATGTAATCAAGATATTCAAATAAAGAGAAAAAAAATAAAAAGTGTAAAGAGAGGCATGTGGCTCTCAAAGCTGCGGCTTGACGACCACTGTTTATGAGCCATGAAATTTTGAGCAAGTGTCTTTACCTTGACAAGAATTGACTTCCACATCTACCCCACAGGGCTCTGGTAAGGTGGTTACAAAGTTAAAAGAGTTCTCAGAAAAAGAGAACAAAGAGCAGGGCTGGAGCCATCCTGAATCCTGAATCCTGAATCAATGCCATGCATACAGCCTGCAATCCTCAGAATAAACTTCTTAGTTTTTCTCACAGGCCTAGGGAACCATGGGTTTGGAGAGAAAGAGGTGCTATGCTCCTGGGCACCACAGCAAGGATATCCTGTAGTCACAGGGGGGCTGTGGCAGCAGAACAGAGTAGAGGCTGAGCAGCGGAGAGGTACGACAAGCATCTGGATGCCACTGACTATGCCGATGACCCAAGGTTGAGTGGCCTCTGGAGAGCAGAGTCCCCGCCTCTATTCAGACTTCTGCCTGACCAGCACATAACCCTTCCCTCCAGTTATTGTCAGTCACCAGCTCTCTGACCTAGTCATAGTCTCTCTAGAGTCTTTGCCACCTTGATAATTTTCTAAATCACAATTCTACAAAGATCAATGAATGCTTAACCCCAGTCCCACCCTCTCTCTCCCATGTCCTCCCTACTTGCTGAGTGAGAGGAACAAGGAGAAGAGCCCAGAGCTTCAGTCCTGGAAGGGAGAAGGGCAGAGACTGGAACTCCATTATGCTAATTTAATTAGGTCTAATCTGCTGACAGCCAGGCCTGGAAGAAAGAGGCTTTTGTTTAAACTTCACTTTTGGCAGGAAGCACCACCCCATCTCCCCCCATTAAAATCGGGAGCCTGAAGCTGATTTCAGTCCCAACTCTCACAGCCAGCACTGTCAGGGCTTCCTTTTGACACTTCTCCCACCAACTTCTTGATTTTTCCGAAGGAAATTTGCCCCAGATGTCGAGCAGCAAGTGGAGTTTTCAACTGCCTTATGAAAGGCTGTCAGTAACACACACACACACACACACACACACACACACACACACACACACACACACACACACTGAGAGCTAAAGGGAGATGTCAAGCAGCAAATGGAGTTTTCAACTGCCTTATGAAAGGCTGTCAGTAACACACACATACACACACACACACACACACACACACACACACACACACACACACACACAAAGTGAGAGCTAAAGGGAGAAGTCAGCCCACATGTCTTCATTATCCAGAAACCAAAGGTTTGTCCATCAACTCAAAAACAGGAAGCTTTACAATACCGGCCCCCACACACAGGAACTTGGCAACCCTTTAGTGAGATATGAAATGAAATATTGGGTCCAAAGAGAAGAGTGTTTGCATTGCATATGGTGGACCTCAGTTCAATCCCTGGCATCCCATGTGGTCTCCTGAGTACCACAGTAGTGATTCCTGAGTCAAGAGTGAGAAGTTAACCCTGAGTACTAAGTATGCACCCCCAACACCAAAGAAAAAATTTTTTAAAGATATGAGAAATTATCTTAGAGAAAATAAGGCAGTTGGAAGGGATTCTTAAGAAAGTGTCATTCTTCTTGCCAGGTATGGGGTTTGGGGAGGCCCCATACTGGAGCCCTTCTCACTGGCCTGGGGAGTGCTGGGAGGCTTGGCAGACCCCCAGCCATCCTTGTCTTTTTCCCCTGACTCCAGGCCTTCCCTGAGTGCCGTCTCAGATGGCCAGAAGTGGGTTCAGGTGGACTCTTAGTGGTCCTCAGGCTTTCCCCCTCCCTCCGTACTCCAGGGGGGAGGTGCATGGGGAGGAGGGCGGTCAGACATCTGGCTTCCGGTTTCTTGATTCTGGAGACCAGCTCTTGCCAGGTATGGGGTTTGGGGAGGCCCCATACCGGAGCCCTTCTCCCTGGCCTGGGGAGTGCTGGGAGGCTTGGCAGGCCCCCAGCCGTTCTTGTCTTTTTCCCCTGACTCCAGGCCTTCCCTGGGTGCCAGCTCAGATGGCCAGAATTAGGTTAAGGTGGACTCTTAGTGGTCCTCAGGCTTACCCCCTACCTCTCCCTACACTAATGGAAATGCGCTTTGGGAGGAGGGCGGGCCGTTTTAGTACTGGTTTATGTTGGGGCAGTCACTGGAATTATTTTCTCCTTGTTTTCCTATTGATAGTATTGTATGCATATATTTTATATATTCATAACATCCATCTTGTATTGTGACCTTGATACCGCCCTACAAATCTCATTTCTAATATTTTACTGCCTCAGTCCCAATCCTTATTTCCCCCCATCTTCCCATGTAGGTGCAGCTCATGACATGAAGCTCACCACATAGAGTGATAAGTGCAGTTAGAGAAATAACTACACCGAAAACTATCATAACAATGTGAATGAATGAGGGAAAAAGAAAGCCTGTCTCAAAGTACAGGTGTAGGTGGGGCGGGGAGTAGATAGATCTGGGAAACTGGTGGTGGGAATCCTGCACTGGTAAAGGGGGGTATTCTTTACATGATTGTAATCATACAACTACAATTATATTTGTAATCACGGTGTTTAAATAAAGATAATTTATTAAAAAAAAGTGTCATTCTTTCATCCAGTGAGGCTTCCTGAGGGGAAATAAGGGGGGTAAGAGACTTTCAGGAGCCTTAGAGAATGTGGTGACCAAGAAACAGAAATGCTAATGCTCTCCTAGAAAGATAGTTCCAAGGCCTACAACAATGTTTTAATATCTCAAGGCTCCACCCACCCCCCTCCCCAGCACTGCAGGTGCCTTGAAGTATTCCTGAGCACCAAGCCCTGAGCCAGGTGTAGACCCCAGTACTATCAGATATGATCCCAAAACAAAACAAAACCTCAACTAAAACCCAGTTGGCAGCAACGGCTAATTTCTGTAGTACCAAATTTTCCTGCCATGGGCCACTTCAGGTCACCAATAATTTATAACCACTAGTTTTTAATTTTCTTGAATATTTCAAAATGGGTTCTGTGGTGTGGGGGGAACGAGTAATATGCATGAGAGTACAGAGAGTATGAACTTTGCCTTGTCTGGTTCAATTACCAGCATCACTATATATGGTCCTCTGAGCCCTACAAGATGTGATCCCTCAAAAGTTTAAATAAATAAATTAATAAACAAATAAATAAAGAGGCCAGGGGCTGGAGAAATAATACAGTGGGTAGAGCATTTGCCTGCATGGAGCCAACCAGGAACCAATCTACAGCACCCTATATGATTCCCTGAGCTCCACCACAAGTAATTCCTAAGTGCAGAGCCAGGAATAAGACAAGAATCACCAGGTGTGGCCCTCAAATAAAACAATAAAAAATGAATAATGAGAATGTTTCTCAGCAAAGACAAAGATTAAGGTATTTGTTTACCTTGCATGCAGCCAACTCTAGCACCATCTATGGACCCACAGCACTCAGCCCTGAGAATTGCCAGGTATAGTCCAAAAAAAAAAAAAAACCCAAATAAAATTTTTTTTTTAATTTGAACTGCCTCTCAAGAACCTCCAGACTAAAGGTAAATCTTTCTACTTCCTAATTGAGAGATCTTTTTACTTCACCTATCTACATCCTTGGGAAGCTCTTAAGACTTGATGGACTATGAACAGGGAATAAGTTTGCATAGATGGCACACATCAGTATTTTTCTGTCTTCCATGAGCACAGGGCCTGTGTGGGTTATCAATGTCTTGAGGAACTAGGAGATAAGTGAAATGTTGTACAATAGCCTACCCAGCATAATTTACCATTATGACTTCCACTGGGCAGTGACAGAGAAAGGAGACAAAAGACAGGGAACAAGAATAGAGGATAGTGAAAGGAAGGAAGGAAGGAAGGCAGGAAGGAAGGGAGGGAGGGAGTGAGGGAGGGAAGGAAGGAAGGAAGAAAAGAAAGAAAGAAAGAAAGAAAGAAAGAAAGAAAGAAAGAAAGAAAGAAAGAAAGAGAGAGAGAGAGAGAGAGAAAGAAAGAAAGAAAGAAAGAAAGAAAGAAAGAAAGAAAGAAAGAAAGAAAGAAAGAAAGAAAGAAAGAAAGAAAGAAAGAAAGAAAGAAAGAAAGAAAGGAAGGAAGAGAGAAAGAAAGGAAGGAAGAGAGAGAGAAAGGAAGGAAGGAAGGAAGGAGGAAGAAAGGAAGGAAGGAAGGAGGAAGAAAGGAAGGAAGAAAGAAAGAAAGAAAGAAAGAAAGAAAGAAAGAAAGAAAGAAAGAAAGAAAGAAAGGAAGGAAGAAAGAAAGAAAGAGAGAGAAAGGAAGGAAGGAAGGAAAAGAGAGAAAGGAAGGAAGTAAGGAGAAAGAAAGAAAGAAAGAAAGAAAGAAAGAAAGAAAGAAAGAAAGAAAGAAAGAAAGAAAGAAAGAAAGAAAGAAAGAAAGAAAGAGAGAGAGAAAGAAAGAAAGAGAGAGAGATAAAGAAAGAAAGAAAGGAAAGAAAGAAAGAGAAGAAAGAAAGAAAGAAAGAAAAGAAAGAAAGAAAGAAAGAAAGAAAGAGAAGAAAGAAAGAAAGAAAGAGAAAGAAGAAAGGAAGAAAGAAATAAAAAAGAGAGAAAGAAAGAAAGGAAGGAAGAAAGAAAGAAAGAAGGAAGGAAGGAAGAAGGAAGGAAGGAAGGAAGGAAGGAAGGAAGGAAGAAAGAAAGAAAGAAGAAAGAAAGAAAGAAAGGAAGGAAGAAAGAAAGAAAGAAAGAAAGAAAGAAGGAAAGAAAGAAAGAAAGAAAGAAAGAAAGAAAGAAAGGAAAGAAAGAAAGAAAGAAAGAAAGAAAGAAAGAAAGAAAGAAAGAAAGAAAGAAAGAAAGAAAGAAAGAAAGAAAGAAAGAAAGAAAGAAAGAAAGAAAGAAAGAAAGAAAGAAAGAAAGAAAGAAAGAGAGAGAGAAAAGAAAAGAAAAGTGGGAAAAAAGACAGGGAGAGAGGGGACAAAGAGTGGGTTACCTAAAAATTAGATTTCCCTTATAAACAAAACAGGTGCGCCCACACCTGAAACTGGTGGGGCGCAACCTTACCTGGAGGAAAAATTCAGTCCTTTGGATTTCACAGCTGCTGAGCAGCAACAACTCCCTAAGATTCCCAAAGATCTAAACAAATCCCAGCCTCTTTGGCCACCCAATGACCTTGTCTGCCATAGGCTAAGGGGGAAGGACTGAACTTGAAACAAGGACTCTCAGTCTTAGGATGAGGGCAGCTCCCACCTGTCATGGGATTTGCTGTCTTAGGTGCCAAGCTGGGCTTCTAAGGGCTGACTTACCTCTGCACAGGTACAGAGAGACCCGGCCCAGAGGTAGAGCACGCTCAGGGAGGCCAGTTCATTTCAGCTGAGCTTCGGGAGGGCTTCTCTTGGGCAGCTGACTGAGAAGCTCAGTACAAGAGCTTCTACCCTGCAAGCAGGAAAACAAAGGTGTGAGTTGAGCAGCAGCAGCACACATGTTACGTGCTGCAGCGGGAAGCATCCTCGCTCCTCCCACTCCCATCCCTGGAGCGCCTTATGCAGGAGCCAACCTCAGCCTAGAGCTCAAACTCACCTTCCCCACCCAGGCCTCACCCCTTCCTAGGGCCAAATACTTTCAGCATCAAGCAAAGACCACTCTTCATTGACTCCTTGGGCTCCTTGCTAAAATTAGAAGAAAAGGCAGCGGTTTACTCTGAGATAAGGTGTGGACAAGTGATTTCAATCAACAAATTCCTCAAACCTGCTCAGAATCCACTTCAGACTCCCTCGGAAACTAAATGAATTCATTGTTAGACAAATGCTGATTCGGTTTCTAACTTATCTGAGGAGCACTTAGTATTTTTTAAACAAATATTTCTTTTATTACAGTTCAGGTAATATGGCTTCAGTAATGTTATATAGCTATAAAGATACCACATCCAATACCTATACACAATAGTTCTGTCATCCCTGCCTCATCATCTTCATTCCTCCCCACCCCCAGGAGCATCTTTAACTAAGCTTGAAAATTTAGCCCCAATATTATTAGAGATGTATAGTTGTCTGGGTGGACAGCATTTGTTTTTAAAGTATATTTTTTTCTACTGTAAGGAAATTTATGTTCATCTAGAAATTTACAAAATACACTTGTCGGGGCCGGAGCAGTGGCGCAAGCGATAAGGTGTCTGCCTTGCCCGCACTAGCCTAGGACCACCACGGTTTGATTCCCCCGGCGTCCCCTATGGCCCCCCCAAGCCCATAGCCAGGAGTAACCCCTGAGTGTCACAGGGTGTGGTCCAAAACAACAACAACAATAACAAAAACAAGAAAATACACTCGTCAATGGAAGGGCTTTTCCCTATTATTTCTCCACCCAAAATAATCTATCACAAATACTAATCCTTTAAGTTTTCTCTTATCAATGGACTTTGTTGTTGTTTCTTGTTTTATTTCACTCTTTTGTCTTGTCCTTTAGGGACAGCACACTTTAGTGCTCAGTGCTTGGAATTCCTCCTAATAATAAAGCATACATTTTTGACTGTGAGCTATCTTTGGGCCCTTTCCTGGCTTTAAAAAGATAAAAAAGGGGCCGGAGAGATAGCATGGAAGTAAAGTGTTTGCCTTGCATGCAGAAGGACAGTGATTCAAATCCTGGCATCCCATATGGTCCCCTGAACCTGCCAGGAGCGATATCTGAGTGTAGAGCCAGAAGGAAACCCCTGAGTGCTACCAGGTGTAACCCAAAAAACAAAAAACAAACTCAAACAAAAAAACAGGGAACAGGGCGATAGCACAGCAGGTTCAGCTTTTGCCTTGCACCTTTGCATATGGCTGACCCAGGTTTGATCCCAGGCATCTCATATGCCTCAGAGCCCCCATGTCCCAGTACTGCCAAGAGTCATTCCTGATTCCAGAGCCAAGAGTAATCCTTAAGCACTGCTGGGTGTGGCCCAAAAACAAATAATAATAATAATAATAATAATAATAATAATAATAGTAGTAGTAATAATAATAAAGTTTTAGTTGGGTTTTTATTTTTTGTTTGAGGCCACTCTCAGCAGGTTTCAGGGACTACTCCCAGCTCTGTGGTTGGGGTCACTCCTGATAATACTAAGGGAATCAAACCCAGTTCCTGCATACAAAGCTGCTGGCAGTCAATCAAATTAGCTCTCTAGCCCTTAAAATACAATTGTAAAATTGGAGGATAAAAATCTTTCATTCTGCTACAACTTGAATGGAGAATGTCATGGAAAGGGCACTAAATTAGACAGGATAAATATCAGATGATCTCAACACCTGTGGTACACAGAGAAACAAAACAAGAGAATAGACAGTATTGGCCAATAACAAACCCTTGGCTTGGATTACAAAATTCAAATAATCATGAGGAGAAATGGTAGAAAACATGAAGAGAAATACTAGAAGTGACATAAAGACAATGCTCAAAGGATATTGAGCATTTTAGTGGTGGTGAAGGCACAATAACTGTGTATGAAAATCATAAATGTTAGGGTCTAGAGATAGAGATAGAGCTCAGAGCATGTCTAGCTTAATCCCCAGGACTATATGGTCCCTTGAGCCTGGCAAGTAGTGTATCTGGAGGCCAACCTGGGTAATCCAGGCACTGCCGAACCTGAGCATGTTGTACAATCTTGGGCCCTTTCATTGAACCATAGCAAAGTTAAGTAAACATCACTGGAGAGGTCCCTGGTTCTCCTGAGCTCTGCTTGGAGCATCCTCAACACACAAACACACACACAAACACATATAACACACCACCACCACCATGACACTACCGTATGGCAATAGAAATATTTTTAATTTAACTGAACAAGTAAATAAAATGAATGCATTTAGGGACAAAAATAAAATAATAAAACACTGAAGTCAAATTGCTGGGTCCAAGTTCACAAATTTCACAGGCCTTTTGAGTCTGGAAGTAGTCTTATCAAGCTACCTCCAAAAATAAGGTAGCATAAAATCTCTCCCCAGGAAGAGAGAAATATGCTCCTTCCTCAAACACACAGCCTACTGACCCCAGTGCCTCTTTCTCTCATAGGTTCTGTTCCTTTAATCAAAATGAATATGGAAGGAGGCTGGAGTAACAGTAGAGCAGATAAGATATTTGACATGCACTCCAGGATGTGATTCCTGAGTGCAGAGCCAGGAGGAACCCCTAAGCATTGTCAGGTGTAGTCACAAAACAAAATCAAAAACTGAAATGAACATGGTATCCTCCCAAGATAGCGTATTTCATTCTATGCACATCCTTAGCTCAGGCCAAGCTTCATCAAGCCAGGAGTAAGAACTGGGAGAAATCCATGCAGAAGGAGTTAGAACATATGAAAATTGGGTCCAGGAGAAAAAACCTGATAGAAAAATGGAAGAAGTGG
The DNA here is from genome assembly GCF_024139225.1 of Suncus etruscus. Lineage (NCBI taxonomy): Eukaryota > Metazoa > Chordata > Mammalia > Eulipotyphla > Soricidae > Suncus > Suncus etruscus. The sequence continues at coordinate 113,989,181 of NC_064853.1, forward strand.
AGGATACAGCCAGCCATGTGAGGGTGCATCAGGGAGGTCAGAATAAACAATGGCATTGGATGATATAGAAAATAAAAAGTCACTGGCAGCATTAAGGGTACTTTTCTGTAATTAATGCCAACACAACACTGAGAGTTACTAGAACTAGAACTATGGTACTGCAGAGTATCCAGGTCACCAAGAAGAGACCTATATATGCAAACTAGCTAAGCTGGGGAGGTAGGGGGGTTGTTAGGGAGAGAGGTGTTAAAGTCTACCAGGAAAAACCTTCTCTCACTTCAAAGACTTAGTGCTTCCAGAGTCTACTTGGCTGATGACCATCATTCCCCTTCACAGAAAGGAGTCTTCTCTCTAGCCGTCCAGTATTCCTTCTTTCAGGCCAGACCCAGCTTCCAGTAAGGAATATAAAAGAGATCTCATGGGGCCGGAGAGATATCACGGAGGTAAGGTATTTGCCTTGTATGCAGAAGGTCGGTGGTTTGAATCCCAGCATCCCATATGCTCCCCTGAGCCTGCCAGGAGCGATTTCTGAGCATAGAGCCAGGAATAACCCCTGAGAACTGCCAGGTGTGACCCAAAAAACAAAAACAAAAAACACAAACAAAAAAAAAAGTGATCTCATGGAACCTTTCATTTAAATAGATTCAATGATGTCCCTAGCTCTGTGACCCAGGCAGAACTTCATGGGGACTCAAGTTTCATTCCTCTTCCTAACTGACTGGCTTCCATGCATGCTGTTCCACACAACATCCCACCTCCAACCTCAGCAATTTTCAGACAATCCCTCCAATCTCTTATTAAAAGAATGAAGTCCACTCCCACCATCCACAGCTTCTACCCCACCTCGTCATACACTGAGCTTCTCCACACAGACCAAGTATGATACTTCGGACTTAAAAGCAATTCACCAAGCTGAGGTTGAGGTGCAAGTAGAAGAGCAGGGGGATTCTGGCACCAGGTGGCCCTACAAAAAGGAAATCATAGCCAAAGGAGATACAAGGGCAAGTGTGCATGCTTCACATACAAGAAGGTTTGATCCCAACACTGCACAGTCCCCTGAGCACCACCAAGCAACAAGCTGAGGAGCCCCTTAGCACAACTGAGTGTGTCACCCTCCCCTCAAAAAACATACCATCCAAAAATAAAAGAATGAAAGCACTCTTCAAAGTTGCAATCATGAAAATAGAATTATAAGGAGAGATAGTACAGTGGGTTGGGCATTTGCCTAGCATTTGGCCTATCTGGTTTCAATCCCTGGCAACCCATATGGTCCCCTGAGCCTCACCAGGAATAATGCCTAAGTGAAAAGCCAGGAGTAAGTCTTAAGCACCACCAGGTATGGTCCAAAACAAAACAAGAATTGTAGTCAGATGCTAATGGGTGCTAGAACTCAAAATGAGGTAATAGAGGCACTGCCAGAAGAAAGTGCCAAACCCAAGTTAAATAAAGGTCCCAGGTGCCATATGGAAGGGGGGAAGCTGGCTACAAAGAGAACAGAGCAAAGGCTCCAAGGGTCAGGAAACCTTACAACCCCAGAGAGAGGGTAGATGCCTTCCCAGTGTCCACAGGTACCACTGTACTTCCCACCTTACATTCCTATCCATATGCCCAGAAGTGCTTGGCTTAGATCAGGGTCTTTGACTCTGATAAAAAGTTGAACACAGCTGGGAGCCCATATAGCTTTGGCCATTCATTAGTGCTAATTCTCTTTTTTCTTTTTTCTTTTTAATTCCTTCTAAGGCTAGACTCTTAGGAGATGAGGCAACTGGAAGGGACAATCCTCAATTGCAAGTGTAATTTACTTTTGGGAACATGGAACAGAAACAACAGCAGGACTATAAAGATGGTAGAATTGTCTATTAATAGATCTTCCTACCTCATAAAAGTCCTTATATGAACTCTGTCAACTTAAGTAAATCATGTCTTCCCTTTGAATAATATTTCTTATTTTTATTTTTTGGTTTTTGGGCCAGACCCAGTGATGCTCAGTGGTTACTCCTGGCTTGGTGCTCAGAAATTGCTCCTGGCTTGGGGGACCATGAGATAGATGATGGGGATCGAACTGCGGTCCTTCCTACGCTAGCGCAGGCAAGGCAGATGCCTGCTTGCGCCACCACTCCAGCCCCAGGATAAAATGTTTTATATTATTTTGAGTGTTTTTATTATTATTTAATTGAGGAACCAAGGATTTCAAAGTTATTCATGAGTGTGTTTCAGGCATACAATCTTTCAACACCAGTCTCTCACTTCCCTCCACCAAAATCCCCAGTTTCCTTCCCACTCCACTGCCTGCCTCTATGGTGGCGTTGTTTTTTTTTTTTTTCAATATCTTTTTTTTTCTTTTGGTTTTGGGGTCACACTCAGCAGTGCTCAGGGGTTACTCCTGGCTCTACGCTCAGAAATTGCTCCTGGCAGGCTTGGGGGACAATATAGGATGCCGGGATTCGAACCACCATCCTTCTGCATGCAAGGCGAATGCTTTACCTCCATGCTATCTCTCCGGCCCCTTCTTTTCCAATATCTTTTGAGTACTCTGTCATTGAAAGAGTTTCAAGAATAAACTTATTTCCAGTTTTGCAAGGGCCCCAGAGGAAGAAGTCAGAGTTTATTCTGTAAGTTCTTTACTTCATAACACAGACCTGGGGAGCACGCTGGAGATAGCTCAACAGGCCGGCATAAACTTCACATTCAAGAATCCCAGGTTCAGTCTCCAAGGAAACCACATGATCCCCTGAGCCCTTCCACAGTAGCAAATTGGAGCACAGAGCAGGGAGCAATCTCTGAGTACAAACAGGTATGACCTAAAAGTTTTAAACAAAAACTAGAATCACAGACGAATAGATTTTAAGGTTTGAACAAGAGGGCTATCTTCTCTAGAGGTGAAGCTTACATTTGAAAAAAGTTAGAAAGAGATAAGTATCTCTCCTTCCATGGCTCCTGGTCATGCCAATACTCTCCCTATCAAATGTTGGGAATCTGACAGTTTGTACCCTAGTCCTCAAGGTAACTATAGCATATATGATATACATTGATAATTGTGATATACATTAAGATATGTTAGGTTCCAGAGCCTAGTTATTAAAAGAGCTTATCAGAAACTATTAAAAAGCTTATTAAAAGAGCCTAGAAGTTATTAAAAGAACCCAGTTATTAAAAGTGTTTATCAGAAAAAAGTGTTTATCAGAATGTATCAAAAGAGACTGAAAATGGGGGCCGGGCGGTGGCGCTGGAGGTAAGGTGCCTGCCTTATCTGCGCTAGCCTAGGAGACGGACCGCGGTTCGATCCCCCGGCGTCCCATATGGTCCCCCAAGCCAGGAGCGACTTCTGAGCGCATAGCCAGGAGTAACCCCTGAGCGTTACCGGGTGTGGCCCAAAAACCAAAAAAAAAAAAAAAAAAAAAAAGAGACTGAAAATGAATATTGGGTGGGGGTTAATTAATTAACCATTATATGCTTAAGGAAAATGGTTTTTACTGTTGAAAGAAGAATCTTTAGGAGTAATCACTTTTGCCAGATTAAAATAACTGGATTTGGGGGCCCGAGCAGTAGCAAAGCAGGTAGGGCATTTGTATTGCAGATGATCAACCCAGGTTCAATAGCTGGCATCCCATATGGTCCCCCAAGCACTGCCAAGAATAACCCCTGAGAAGGCCCTAATGCTGCCCTGGCACCAACTTGCTCCAAAGTGGGTTCATATGACATCCTGATGAGTTGGTAACAACAACAACTTGCTTTCAGAGCAGGGTTCCCTGCATTGCCCTGCATTGTGAGATAAAACCAGAAGACATTCCATGTCACATAGGATCTATACAAAAACCAGGAACTCTACAGAAACCTGACTGTAACATTATAACTGAGAAGAGTTTTTACTGGGGCCACAAAGAAAGACTTTCGGGTTAGACGACTTAGTATGCCTGGAGCCTATAGTTATTCTTATGGCTGCTTCATGGGTAGGGTCTCCCTGTTTTTAGGCTAAAGGTTTTTCCTTTTAATTTTCCCCATCTTTTGCTGTGCCTATGTTTTAAAAAAAACTGCCCCCCCACACACCCTTTTTTTCTTTATTTCTTATCTTTTAAATATGGGCTCCCACCTTTTTCATAGAAACTTGGGACATGAATTACTTTGTTTTTTCTATAAAACTATAGAAGAAAGGAATAAAGAAAGGCTGGGGCCAGGGGTCAAGTGGTCTCAGATGCATTGTTGGGGAAAAAATAAGGACAGAACTAAATATCCAAACCAAAGTCAATGCAATAGAAACAAGAGACCTCAACTTTAACCATCTAAATGGACCTGTTATATTGGCAGGCCAGGAGGCAAAGGGTGGTAGTATAGGGTGCACTCTGGGTTCATTGGTGGAGAGAGGTTGACACTGGTGATGGGAATGACCCTGACTCACTGTTTATCTGAAATTCAAGCTTACTTAACCAACTTCCCCATTTTCCAAGAAAAAATTATTCAATAAACATCCTCCCATATCTATCTTATTATTCTTGTTTGTTTGTTTGTTTGGGGGTTATACCTAATAAATGCTCAGGGCACTCAGTAATCACTTCTGGCAATGCTCAGAAGACCATATGGGATGTCCAATCCAGGTTGGCCATGTGAAAGATTGTCCCTATCCTCTGTGCTATCACTCCAAACTACTCCTACTTCTCTTAAATAAACAGATTCTACCCCCTACTTGCACTAGATACTACTGCCCCTACAACCTATTGTTCCAACACCCCTGAGAGCAGTTTCACTTACCTTGTGAACCACCTAATAGCTTGTCCCAGGTAGAACATTCTGACCCATGTCTCTGGTTTACATGAGCATGGGAGCCTTGGGAGGTACAGGAAACCTTGGTAACTCAGGGCCCATAAATACACATTATTTGTATATGAACAGTAGTTTGCATTGTTCGGCTATGGAAACTAAATTAGCTAAGAGCTTTTTATTGATCTTTGTGCATAAAAGACCAGGATCTGGGTCTGTAAATGTGCTTAGCCTTGCAGTCAAATCAGAAGACACTGAACCCAAAATACAATAAGAACTTCTGCTAAAAACAAGAGACTTCCTGGATTATTTCTGTCCCTCTCATTCTTCCCCTTCTCCAGTTCATGCTTTTTCTGGGTTGTTCATCTGCAGAGCCTTGACCCAACATTATGAGGGTCCCCTCTTTATTACCGTATGTGGTTTTTCCTCATTAAAAAAGTATTTTTAGTAACTACTAAACATCAGGCACTCTTATTGACTGAATTATTCATTTATTATTCATTTCTTTGTAGGACTCACACAGTCCTACAAAGCAGACAGCATTTTCTTCCTTTTCAGACAAGGATACAGAGCTTAAGTTACTAGACCAAACACAAAGCTGTTGTCAAAGCTATGTCTCCCAAGGCCTTTCCCTCCTGCCATTAAGCAAAACCCTTTCAAGTTAGAGAGCTGACCTTGTAGACGAGTAGAACACTAGAGACCAGGTTATAGCAAATATAAAAATGGTACAGAGGCCCAGTGGAATAGCTTAGGGGCTTAGAACAGCTACCTTGCACATGAGTTCTAGCCTCAGGGCTGCTGAGTGCAATTTCTGCTGTTTGAGTTCCTGTCTGCAATCCTTGCCATCAAAATTTTCACTCTCCAGCCATGCACGTGTGAGCACCACACAGTGAGGGGTGACTTCCAGCAAACATTGCAACCAAAAAGATGTGGGAACATCAGGCCCAGAAAGTGCAACCCCTAACATATACATGTGTGATTAGCACAGTCACCCGCAGTCAACACCATTATCAGAGCTTGTGTGTCACAGCTAAAGAGATCACCAGCAAGCCCTACAACTCTAGGAGTGCAAACTTCAGCTTAGAGTATGAGCATCTCAGCCTGTGCCGCCTGACTGGCGCCACAGCCAGGCATATATGCAACCTCAGCCATCATATCTGTAACAACAATGGAAAGGGGAAGTCCTCTTTCAGAAGACAAAAAAATGACGTGACAATTTATATAACTACAAGGAGAAGGGGAAAGGTGGGCAAGCAAATCAGATAAATGGATTGGTGAAGTATAAACAGTAATTTTCAGTGGTGAAATTAATGTGGCATAAGCAGGCCTTGATTTATGATGAAGCACCTTATATAATGTAACATAATGCAGTGTTAGCTTCAAAAAAATAGCAACAACTGAAAAACAGAATCCACTTACAGAGAACCAAAAAGGAGAAGATCTTTTGCCACAACTGTATGCAAATCATACCCGAAGTTCCTTTCTATCTTTACGGTGATGTAAAGGTACAAAGACAGCATACACTTAATTTTATGCTGGAGGTTGGTGTAATGTCAGTAAGAAAGTCTTTTTGGAGTGGGCTTTTGGGGATGGGGTCAAGAAACCAAGCAGTTCTGTAGGATCGAAATCAGGTCTTCTGCATATAAAAACACTTTGAACTATCTCCCTAACCTACTAAGTACTTTTGTTTTTAATGCTACATCCATGCATGACTTTCAAAGTCTTATGATACTCTAATGAGACATAACCAGCTGTACCACCATTCTCTACCCCTAATTTCTGCTCTCAGGTGTAACAATGCCAACTCTTTTGCCAATCTTGAGTTACCTGGATGAATCTAAATAGCATACTTATTTACTCTTGGTTGGTTTATTTTTTTTTTCCAGTGCTAGATAAATTCACTGACTTTCTACTATAGACAATTGAGGATCTTTGACCACCTTCCCACACACTTCTACTTCCCCACCTTATCCTAATATAGTTAGCCTATTTCTGATCAAGTCAACAACATAAATTACTTATTATGACCAAGTAAAGTGAGTACATTATGATTGATTTCCCTTCGTACACAATCTTTAGCTGTCATTTCTGTAGGTCACTAATAAATTTCCTTTTTTTGCTTTATTTAATAGTTTTCTATGTAACTATCAATAAATTAACTTTAAACTTTCCAACAGCTCTCTTTTTTGTTGTTGTTATTGTTATTTTGGGGGCCACACCTAGCAGTGCTCAGGGCTTACACTTGACTCAAGGATTACTCTTAAAATCAGAAGCTTTAGATACTATATAGGGTGTCAGGGATTGAACCCTTGTCAGTCACAGGGCAAGCACTGTAGCACTGGTAGTATCTCTCTGGCCACACTCTCTCTTTCAAATTTCTAAGAGTTTTTTCTTCTGGACACTTCTGGAACTTTCTCCTCTATGAGATTAGTAATTAAAGTTTTATGAATTTTCTTTTGTTCCATCCACTTTGCTATTCATATAATTTTTTTGTTTCTCTTAGTTTCTGACTTTTTTTTCAAATGACCCAAATATATACTGACATATTAATCTTTAGCTGTTTTCTTCATTTCTATTTAATTTTTTATTGACTTTTATTATTGTTGTTGCTGTTGTGTTTCCTAGATATTAGGAGATCACTGCCAGCAGGGGTTCCTACATGCCCTCCTGTTCTTAGAGCCATCTCACTGGTGCCCCACCCCCTGTTGTTCCCCCCACTCCCACCTCCACACATTCTTTCTTCCTTTTATGGTGGCAGTGAGGGAAATTCAACACAGGACCTGTCACATTCAAGGCAAATAACAACACACATTGTGCTGTTGTGCAGCTGTGCTGTGCAGCACAGATCTACTGTGCTGTTAAGTTTATTCAAACATACTCCTTGAGTTAAGACTAGGGAAAAATCAGCACAGTGAGAGTCAGCAAAAGAAAGGTGGTGAGTTCTTGTTCAGCTCTTATTCAGTCCCTTTGTTTCAGAATAGCATCTCAGCTTGGCCTGTTTTGCGAGACTTGAGTCAGCTCTTAAAATAGATTGTGTTCTGTGGTCAGAGAGATAATACAGATGTTAAGGCCCCTGACATGTTCCCCATGCCACCAGAAGTTAGTCCTGAGAACATCCAGATGTGGCCCAAACAGGGCCCATCTCCCCCCACAAATAAAATTGAATGTGTTTTTGGCAAAATTCTTTGGTGAGGTATCTACAAAGCAGTTGTCAGGCAGCCCAGCATTTCCTCTCAGCAATTCTCGCACAAACAGGCAGACGATGCAATGTAAAGACACATGGATCCCATGCTACTCAGGGCCTACTGTATTGTCTGAGCCTCAGAGTGGAGCTCTGAGGCAGCCAGAGCTGTACCCAAGAATGTGCAGGGAACTGTGAGGTGACAGGGATCAAATTAGGGTTGGTCATTTGGAAGACATGTATGTCCCTTAATCCTTGGTACTATTTCTCTAACCATTTAAAAAGGTTCTAAAAATAAAATTTCATTTAGAAATAAAACAAATCAATTTTCATAGCAAAGTTTCAAATGCCAGACATTTAAGCCAACATTAACACAGGATCACAGAGCTAATCAGGAATCTTTGGGGCCTGACAGACATTAGAATTCTCAATATTATAAAACACCAGATGCAGGCTTAGAGCAACACTTCATTTTTGTAGGAATTACTATTTCTGCAGAGAGCTAGTAGAGTGGATAGGGTACTTGTTTTGCACATGACCAACCTGGATTCTATCCCTGGCACTAAAACAAATGCATACCTATAATAAGAAAAGAAAATGTATAATTATACTAAATAGGTCAAATAAAGACTTAAAAATAGCTTTTTATCAACCCAGGTCAAATCTTATTTGTATGGGTTAAAAATAAAAATAGGGGCCAATGCAATAGCACAGTGGATAATAGCACATGGCCAACCCAGGTTCAATCTCCAGCAACCTGTATAGTCCCCCACACCTGCCCGGAACAATTTCTCAGCTCAGAGCCAGGAGTAACCCCTGAGCACTACTGGGTATAGCCCAACCCCCCCAAAAAAGAATAAAAGTAAGTTGGGGCTAGAGCAGTAGTACAGTGGATAGTACAATTGCCTTGCACACAGCTAAACCAAGTTCTATTCCCAGCTCCCCATATGATTTCCTGAGTAACCTAGGAGCGATCAGAGACAAGAATAAGGCCAGAGTATAGTCAGGTGTGGTCCCTCGTCCCAAAGCAAACAAAAACCCAGAAAAGAATAAAAGTAGGTCTTTTTAGATTTTTGAATTTTTAGATTTTGAATTGCAAACACACAACTGTGTATGAGTTTCCCATGTGTTTCTAACACCTCCACTCACACAAGAGGCATTTTCACATGAATTTTGTCTCTGTGTTTGTTTGCAGTTAGATGTGAAAAAATGAGATGTAGGTGAGATATAGTTGCAGGACGGAGATGGGCCTTCAATGTTTAGACATCATTCCAGGCAAAGTAATCAAAGGACCATATGATATGCTAAGGATCAAATCTGGGCTGGCTGCATGCAAGGCAAACGCACTCCCCACTGTACTAGAGCTCCAGTCCACTGACATCTTTTCTGTCATTTTGTTTCTGACCTATGTAGGGAGGCTGGGGATGTGGTTCAATTTGTAAAGCAGATGACCTATATATGTCAATGCCTAGATTTAATCCCAAATGATCTCATGTTCATGCTCTATTATTCTCAGAACTTGTATGAATTAATATATATCTGTATGTATAAAAATATGCACACACACATCTAATAAAGCAAATGTAAAAAAAAACAAGAATAAACTGAAAAAAAAGACCTATCTAGGACCTAGAGAGATACATCAATAAATTAAGCGTATGGTTTGCATGGTGGAGGACTGAGTTCAATCCCCAGTACCACATAGCCCCCTAACTACTGCCATATATGGCCCCCCAAAAAAACAGAAAGAAATTTTAAAAGATCTTGTCAGAAGGGCCAGAGCAATAGCACAGTAGTAAGGTGTTTGCAGTTCATGTGGCCAACACAGGATGGGCCCTCATTCGAATCCCGGCATCCCATTTGGTCTCCCAAGCCTGCCAGGAGTGACTTCTGAGTGCAGAGCCAGGAGTAACTCCTGAACACTGCCAGGTGTGATCCAAAAAATAAAAATAAAAAAAAAAAATCCTGTCAGATTTTACTAACTAGTAAATTCTAGAGATGGACATATCTGACATCCAATATCTGAGCCCAGAAATTTTCTTCCCAACACCCCTGGATGGTGGGAGCTTAACAAGTGAAGGTGCCCACAGAATCAGCATGGCCTCCTGGTTCTCTGCCACTCCAGGAATCAAAGTTTTTCTTCAGGGTTCTAGATTCCTCAATTTTATTTTGAGTCTCCTGAGGGCTTATTCAGAAACTGTTGTTTTATTGAGGCCTTGTCACCTGTGATACTAACATGCATAGAGTTTCCCCATTTTCAACCCCAGGGATCTGTGTTGTTCTGGTGGATGGGCAGCAGCCTCAGGAAGATTTTTGACTTAAGGCATACTTCTCTGGAGCAGTATGCTGGCCTTGGATGTGGTCCCTTTGGGATAAATTCTCCCTATTCTCAATCTCTCTGAATTATTATTCCTTCTAAAAACTGTTAAAGTTTAACTATATCAGACTGCAAACAGCCTACTGGTGAAATGGTGCAAAGGCATAAAAACTTGAGCTTTGGTCAATATCTATTTCCTTTTGGAAGTGGGCACAGCAGTGAAGGCAGGACACTTTAGGTACTTATAGAAGCAAAAACATAATAAAAGGCCAACTGTAGAGATGACTCAGCAATAGAGCACTCACCTTGGATGTGTGAAGTCCTAGATTTGATATCTGGCACCACACACACACAGACAGAACTTTTTTTTTTTTTTTTTTTTTTTTTTTTTTGGTTTTTGGGCCACACCCGGTGACGCTCAGAGGTTACTCCTGGCTATGCGCTCAGAAGTCGCTCCTGGCTTGGGGGACCATATGGGACGCCAGGGGATCGAACCGCAGTCCGTCCAAGGCTAGCGCAGGTAAGGCAGGCACCTTACCTCCAGCGCCACCGCCCGGCCCCCAGAACATTTTTTTAACCAAAAGAAAATCGTGATTTATATATAGAATTTTGACTAAATGTTCTCAGGAAGTTCATTCCTCCCACGTGTCTGCTAATAAAATTATATATTGTATATAATTATATAATATAACAGTATCATATGCCTTCAACAAATGAAGATGTAATAGACATGACAAAATATAATTTAGAACTTCAATGGGCAATTTTGGAAACTTTTGAAACTATATTAGTTGTTTTTGAAAATGATTTGAATAGTAATAATGCTACTACAGATAAGGAAGTGAGAGATGGGACACATTTATCATACTATGTATAGGAAAGTATCCAGTAGTTACCAAGAGTCTAAAATGGCAAATGTAGAAAATAAGATTTCAAGGTTACTAAAGATAGTAAAACTAAAGTCAATGACCATATGTGATACTGGAAATCAAACCTGAGTTGGCCACATACAAGGCAAGTGTCTTACCTGCTATACTATCTCTCAGGACTCAGCTTTTGACTTTCCAAATCAAGGACATGTGTCCATCACCATGTTTCAGACCTTACCTCTAGCTCTCCCTTTGTCATGATCACTTTGTCACTTTTCATTTGATAATGTAGAACAATTGTTTAAAGAGGCCAACAAAGGTCCTAAACACACACACACACACACACACACAAACACACACACACAAAGGGAAAAAAGGAAAAAAAAGAAATTAAGTAATTGTTGGTAGAACAAAAGAGAAACTCGATAAAATAACCTAGTTTTACCAAAAACTTTAAAATTTTCATTTCAAGCGAGGAGTTGGGGCACATGTTTTGCAAGGGAGCCTTAGGTCTGATCCTTATCATCAAGTGATTTCTAGAGTACCATTAGAAATGGCCCTAGAACATGGCGAGTGTAGCCCCAAAGACTAAATTAATAAATAAAATTTCTAGGGGTGGAGCGATACCACAGCGATAGAGCATTTGCCTTGCACGCGGTGGATCAAGGTCAGATCTTGGTTCAATCCTCCGGCATCCCATGTGGTCCCCTGAGCCAGGAGCAATTTCTGAGCACATAGCCAGAAGTAACCCCTGAGCATCATAGGTTGTGTCCCAAAAAGCAAAATAAATAAATAAAAAAAATTCTACTCCTCATTGCTGGATGTCTAGTAAATGATTGGCCCACCAATGAAGTTACATTTTTCCTGGGTTAATAAAAGTGAAGGAATATAGCAAAGTACCTATCTTACTTGTTCTATCTGTCCAAAATTTCTATCCACAGAAAGTCAGTTCATATAGCTACTGGATTTTTTTTTTAACTGAGACCCAGTTAAATTCTACCAATGAAAGGAAAAATTTTGGGGTGGTAGTTTGTATATTTTCTCACAGTACCAAGGCTTCTTTTGCAAAGTAGAATTCTGCCTTTTTCTGTAACCAAAGTCCTTTAGGAAATGAATTTACTTACCTGGAACCTCCTCAACAACAGTCAGTAGGACAAAAGAGAAAGCTCTTTTGTTTTCTAGTGGTTTTCTCACTTTGTTATTGGCCAGTCCCAATGCAGTCAATGTGTCTGACATTCTCACTAAAAGTGAGAAACCCATTATACTGATGATGTGTGCTCTGGTAGGTAAATCATCTGAGTTTTATAGCATTTTATCTTGTTAAAAATCTTCAATAGGGGGCCCAGAGAGATAGCACAGCGGCGTTTGCCTTGCAAGCAGCCGATCCAGGACCAAAGGTGGTTGGTTCGAATCCCGGTGTCCCATATGGTCCCCATGCCTGCCAGGAGCTATTTCTGAGCAGACAGCCAGGAGTAACCCCTGAGCACCGCCGGGTGTGGCCCAAAAACCAAAAAAAAAAAAAAAAAAACAAACTTTTTTTCAGTAGGGGCCGGAGAGATAGCATGAAGGTAGGGTGTTTGCCCTGCATGCAGAAAGTCAGTGGTTGGAATCCCGGCATCCCATATGGTCCCCCGAGCCTACCAGGAGCGATTTCTGAGCTTAGAGTCAGGAGTAGCCCCTGAGTGCTGCCAGGTGTGACTCAAAAACCAAAAAATAAAAAATAAAAATCCTCAATAATTTACTTTAGTTAATGTACCTAAAATTCTATTGGCTAGCTTTATAATGATCCTCCAATATCTTGGCAAAAGGTCTTTCTCCTGCCACTTCTAATGATCAGATCCACATCTTTAGCAATGCATACACATTCACCTTTTGAGATTGTCACTGGGCACCCTGTGCTCCTTGATACACATTTAACTAATGGAGACACACTTCAAAACTGAAAGGCCTAAATTAAAACAACCATGCTCAGGCAAAGCAATTCTTTCATAGAACACACTGAAGAGACAAAGACCTATAGCAATGTATATGGTAGTAAGAATAACCTTTTTAATAAAATGACCTTAAAATAGAAGGAAGAGTTGTTCAAACCTGGTCAGCTCCATAGTCTCACTCTTTTCTCGAATGAGATGTAAACCAGCCATGATAGATTATGGCTACATGGGCCCACGCAGCACAAAGCTGGCCATCTAGGGAGAAGAGGGTGGACCAAGGTCCTGCCCTGCTGAAGCCATGCTTGCTACCTCCATCACCTAAAATCACTGTTTCCCCAATGGCCCTCCCTCATCTGTGACCCTCTACAATTCCCATTGGGGACAGTGATCTGACTATAATTCAGGTATGCAGGTTTGAGGTCTGCTATCAGCAGGGTTTTTAGGAGCAAGTGCAGGCACCCTCCACTGGTATCTTCTTTTATCCAGGAGACCTGGCAGCTGACTACATGCCTCAAAAGTCATAGTATTAAGAATAGTGCTTTGAATTTCTGGACAACTTCATTTATTTGATGCTGTCATCCCTAAAGGAACATCCCAGTCTAACAAAATAGAGAGCTAACAACAAAAACTAACTAAACCTTTGGCCATTGTATTGATGACTTTATAAAAAATACAATAGTTTTCACTTGCCAGTATGCTTGCTATATACTTTTTCACTTTTCTTTCATTCTTTTATTTTTCTTCTTTTCCATTTTAGTTGTTTTTCTCCTTTATATTTTATTTTCAATTCCCTTTGCTTTCACATATCTGTATTATGTTCAATAATGTCAACTATGTGATACATTTCCTGTAAATAAATTTTTAAAATTCAATATTGGTTGGCTAACAAGGTTTTTATAAATCTCTAAAATAAAAAAAAAGAGGAGGGGCCAGATAGTATAAAAAGGTGCTTTCCTTGGATGTGGGCACCCCAGTTTAATTCCTTACACTACATGGTACCCTGAGATCACCAGGGTGATCTCTGAGCTCAGAGTCAAGAGTAGCCCCTGTGCACCACAAAATATAGCCTGGACCATCCATGCCTCCCCATCATCGCCAAATAAAAATGTATTGCAGGGTTGAAGGTTAGCTCAATGGATGGAGTACATGGTTTGTATAGAGGAGAAACAGGGTTAAGCCTTAGCACCATATATTCCCCCAAGCACTGCCAAGAGTGGTCCTTAAGCGCCCATTTGAGAATAGCTCCTGAGCACTGCCATGTGTGTGTCCCATGCCTCCCCCCAAATGCCCTATATTAAAGGGGCAAGATCAGTGAAGAGGCAGAAAAGATCAGAAGATGAACTTGGGGTCCTGAAAGTCAGGTCACACAAAAACTTCTGACTCTTTCTAAAAATTATTTTTGGGAGTTGGGGCCAGAGTGGTGACACAGAGGTAGAGTGTTTGCCTTGCACGCGGCTGACCTAGAATGGACCATGGTTTGATCCCCCATATGGTCTTCCAAGCCAGGAGTAACTACTGAGCATCATCGGGTATAGCCCAAAAACAAACAAACAAAAAAATTGTTTGGGGGGCAGGAATGATAGCTCAACAGGTAGGGCATTTGCCTAGCATGCAGCACCTGGGACCAACCTGGGTTTGATCCCTGGCATTCCATATGGTCCCCCAGAACTGCTAGGAGCAATTCTTGAGCACAGAGCCACGAGTAGTCCCTGAGTGCCACCAGGTGTGGCCAAAAACAATAAATGTTTTTGACTGTAGCCACCTCCAATGGGGCTCATAGGGAATCCAGAGACTCAGTGGTTCTCTGGTTCAGCTCATCCCAGAACTGCTGCCAACTACCTGAGCTGCACCAGAAGTGCTTGGATTCCATGTGGTGCTGAAGATCAAGCTCGAGGCATGTATTTTATCACCTGAGCCTCACGTACACTCCAGCCTCACACACAAATCCCACAAACTGGCTTTGAATAAAATGAGAAGTCTTTGGTTTTAAGCAGAAAAATAATATGACGCTACCTCTTTTTTAAAATGATTTCTTTATATCAGGACCACACCCAGCAGTGTTCAGGAGCTACTTCCAGCTTAGTTCTCAGGAGACCATGTAGCTACTGGGATTAAACGTGAACATCCAGCATAAAAGCATGTGTACTAGCCCTTTGAACTGTCTCTTTAGTCCTTAAATAATCTCTTTGGTTGCTACAGGGGGGATTATGCCACAGAAACAAGAATGTAAAAAGGAGGCACAATTATAAAACTATTCTAAAAATTAGAGACAGGTGTGTCTTGGACCAGCATGAAGCTCTTGAATCAAACAAGTAGTCAGTTTCCTGATTTATTTTGCAAGTACCACTGACATACTTTGCTAACAGACAAGTTGTTGTATAAAAGTCATAAATGACTAATTTGGGGCGTACAGGAGTTCTGGGATGTAGTGCTGGGGATTAAACCTAGGGCCTCACACATATAAGGCAAGTAAGTGTTCTACTACCAAGTTATATCTCTAGACTCTACACCCTTAAGACCTGAAAAGGTAAAGATGCTGCTATCACTTGCTAAAAGGGGGATTACTGTTTTAGAGATAAAAGTAGCTGTTCAGATTTAGACTCGTCACAATTAGGGTGTCTGTTAGGGGACCAGAACCATAGTACAGTGATAGGGCATTTGCC
Source organism: Suncus etruscus (assembly GCF_024139225.1). Classification (NCBI taxonomy): domain Eukaryota; kingdom Metazoa; phylum Chordata; class Mammalia; order Eulipotyphla; family Soricidae; genus Suncus; species Suncus etruscus. Next base: position 114,004,900 of record NC_064853.1, read on the forward strand.
TTGCACATAGTGGACCCAAGGCAGACATGGGTTCAATCCCTGGTATTCCATATGGTCCCTCAAGCCTGCCAGAAGAGATTTCTGAGAGAAGAGACAGAAGTAACCCCTGAGCACTGCTGGGTGTGGCCCCAAATAAATAAGTAAATCAAATAAAAATAAAATAAAAAGATGTCTGTTAGGCATCCACAGAAACTTGGCTGAATGCATGAAAGTGATATGCAGGGGAAAGATTTGGGATGAGCTATACACTAAGGGTTGTGGGTATATGGATGATATCCAATCACCAGAAAATGAGGAGATGGAGGAAAGGCTGTTTGAGAGCTGCTGTTTGGGGCACTCCAGAGAAAGTGAAGATGGGCCAACAAAAGAAACCGAAAAGGAGAACCCAATAAAGAAAGATGAGAATCACTGAGTATGAAGCAGAGAGAAGGACTTAATCACAGGCAGGAGAGGACATATACATCAACTATAACAAATGATACTGTTCCTTAAGATGAGAACTGAAATTTGACTACAGGGTTTAGGGACATGTAAGGTATTGGGAACTCTCACAGGTGATATTGGTGGAGTACTGGGGGAAAAACTTAGATTAGATTGGGTTTCAGTGAGAATGGGACAAGTGGACAAGACAGGTGCAAGGACAGACAATTCTTTCAAGAAACAGAAAATGAAGCAGTAATCGGAGGGGTAAATGAAGTCAGCAATTTTAATGTGTGGGAGGGATTTAGTGGGAGAAATAAGAGTCAGTAATAGAAAGAAGAAAAAGATAGAGTTGAGGAGCTGGTCCAGCAAAAGAAAACATTAAGAAGCAAAGGAGAATTTTTCTAGTCATGTTCTTCATTAAATAAGAGAATTGCACACAGTGCAATAAAAGAAGAGGGGCTGGCCTTAAATAAGAACAGAATACAGAAGTAGAAGCATCATCTACAATTAACAGGACTATCTGTACACAAATCTGATAGTAGAAAGGTAAAACTTCCCTCTCTCAATTATTTTCTCAAAATGAGAAAATGAAAGTGTTGATGGGAGTGACAAGGAGAGTGAGGTTAATTGATTAAAGAATAATATTGGAAATAACTTTTTATACAAAGATGGCATTGACAGCCAAGAAGAAACTACTTGCCCCTCCCAAAGCAGACAGCAAAGCCAAAGTTTTGGAGGCCAAGAATAACAGCACTGAAAGGCATCCGCAGCCACAGAAAGAGAAGACCCATGTGCCACCTACCTTCTGAAGACCCAAAATGCTGACTGAGAAGGCAGCCCAATTATCCTTGGAAGAATGCCCCCAAGATAAATGAACTTGACCTTATACCATCAAGTTGGCACTGAAAAGACAGAAGGTAACAACACACTGTGTTCATTGTGACATTCAAGGTCAACAAACACCAAATTTAATAAGCCATGAAGAAGAAACTGTATGGCACTGATGTGGCCAAGGTCAACACCCTGTTTGGACCTGATGAAAAGAAACTAGAGAAGATTGGATCTGATGGAGATAAGAAGGTATATGTTCGGCTGGTTCCTATGATGCCTTGGATGTTGTCAACAAAATTGGTATCATCTATACAATCCAGTTGGCTAATTCTTTTTTTTTTTTTTTTTTTTGGTTTTTTGGGCCACACCCGTTTAATGCTCAGGGGTTACTCCTGGCTACGTGCTCAGAAATTGCCCCTGGCTTGGGGGGACCATATGGGATGCCGGGGGATCCAACCGCGGTCCTGATCCTTGGCTAGTGCTTGCAAGGCAGATACCTTACCTCTAGCGCCACCTCGCCGGCCCCGCAGTTGGCTAATTCTAAATAAGTTTTATTACCATAAAAAATTAAAGTTAGTCAGGAGAGATGAAGTCATGAAATTTTCCTATACATGGATGTATATGGTATCTATTATGCTGAGTAAAGTAAGTCAGAGGGAGAGAGAAAGACACAGAATGGTTTCAGTCATCTATGGGTTTTAAGAAAAATGAAAGACATTTTTAACAGTATCTCAGGAACAAGAGAGATGAGGGCTGGTAGGTGCAGCTCATGACATGAAGCTCATCACATAGAGTGATGAGTGCAGTTGGAGAGAGGACTACACTGAAAACTATCATAACAATGTGAATGAATGAGGGAAGTAGAAAGCCTGTCTCAAGTACAGGTGTGGGGGGTGGGGAGGAGGGAGATCTGGGAAATTAGTGGTGGGAATCTTGCACTGGTGAAGGGGGGTGTTCTTTACATGACTGTAATCATACAACTATAATCATATTTGTAATCACGGTGTTTAAATAAAGATAATTATAAAAAATTAAAGTTAAAATAATAAAGAGATAGTGAAATGGGTAGGGTGATTGCTTTGCATGCAGCTGACCTAGGTTTAATCTCCAGCATCCCATGTAGTCCCCACAGCCTGCCAAGAATGATTCCCGAGTGCAGAACCAGAAGTAACCACTGAGCCCCAAGGGTGTGGCAAAAATATAAATAAATAAATATAAATAGAATGAGAAGAGAATATGAAGTCATAATCTAGATTAGGATGGCAGCCTCCACTAAGGTGACCCACAAGGACCAACTCAGCTTTAAGAAAGGATCTTGATGCTAGATCCAACTACTTTGGCTTTAATGGTGTGGGGTAGAGCCCAGGAGGCCATACTGTTTCTATTCTTCCCCACGTGGTGCTAAAAACAGGCAAAACTGAGGAGCACTATGGCAAAGAAAAATAAAAGTAGGACAAAATTCCACTGAAAGGTGATGGTCATGAACCCCAGTATGATGGGTCTATGTTGGAAGCTCATTCATATTCAGCTATGCCACATAATAACAAGGTAGAGGAGGCTTGAAAAAGGTTAGGTGGGACCAGAGCGATAGGACAGTGGGTAGGCTGTTTGCTGTGCATGTGGCTGATCCAGGTTCAATTACCAGCAGCAAATATGTTCCCCTCAGCACCACCAGGAGTAATTCCTGAGTGTAGAGCCAGGAGTAATTCCTGAGCACAACTGGGTATAGCCTAAAAAAAAAAAAGGAAAGGAAAAAATAATATTTAAAGCCATCAACATCATGTAAACTGATGATTATGGATTTTTATCTCGAGGATAAATCAATGAAGTCCCTTTTCATTATTTCTAGAAAATCATTAATCAATTATGTTTAAGTAAGAATAGTTTGTTAATAAAAACTAAGTCTTCTGACTACTTGCTTCTTCTTTCTCTTTTTCTTCTATGAAATCTCACAAATATCCCTTTTAGGGTACAATTTAGTTTTCTACCTGATATATAAATAAATATGTGCATGTTGCAGTTTTTAATTTCCAAATAAATATATTCTATATTTCACTGTTCTATGCTCTTTATATCAGGGGTCTCAAACTCAATTTACCTGGGGGCCGCAGGAGGCAAAGTCGGGGTGATCCTTGAGTGCAAAGTCAGTAGTAAGCCTTGAACATTGGGGTGGGGGGTGACCCAAACAACTAAAACAAAACAAAACAAAACAAAATTCCTCTAGGGCAGGGCCACAAAATGTACGGAGGGCCGTTGTGGCCCGCGGGCCACGAGTTTGAGACCCCTGCTTTATATGTTCTATATTTATTTCTTGTTTTGAGGAGCCACACGTGGCAGTACTCAGGGATTACTCCCAACTCTACTCAGGTATTCTCCTGATCATATTTAAGGTGGCAGGAAGGAATATGGGCCTTTCACTTTGCTGTTGAGCAGGTAAACTGTCCAGTCCCTGCTTTCTCTTCTGGAATTTTAGGTGTTCTCCTAAAATATCAGATTGCTAGTCATTTGCTAACCACTGATGTCATAAAGATATATATCTTTGCATGTGAAAAATAAATGTACATGGGCCAATAAGTTTCCCCACAACATCCAGAAATCATAGTTCACTTCTCCCATTCACCCTCTTAGTCTCTCAGTTTGGTAGCAACAGTTCTTTGCCAACATTTGTAAGGTGTCCTCCAGCACATACCCCCTATAGTCTCTATTTCAGTTGGCTCCACAGTTGTAATCTTAACTGAGTTGTTTATTCGTGCTAGGGAGGATCGCAAGCCTGAGGTAAGCTGGAATCTCAAGAGCTCTCTATGATGGTATCACCTCAGCACATTCTTCCCGCATCCCTGTGTCTATCTCACCACTAAAATCTAAAACAAAAACTTGCAGACATTCTACTGAAGCCACAGTGCATGCATGGGCTGGAACACCAGCAAAAGGCAGAAGCTCTGTGAGTTCAGGTGCTTAGGGATCCCACCAGTACATCCTGACAGGTGGAGACCATGCTAAATCCTAATTGTCATCTTCTTTCTCCCTGATCCTGTTCTGGCTAAGCTTCACCTGAAATGCTTAGCAAACTTCCAGGAGGTGGGGTGGATATTCATGTCTTTCTGGCCTCACTCCCTCCCGCTGCCACCCTTGCACCCACAGCAATTTGGGCTATTCCCCTTAATCTGGTTCTTCACAGCATGTGCACATTTTCCGCCTGGCTATAGGACCCTCCAAGGAGAGGCTATATTTTGTGTGTTTCAAATCCACATGGTCTAGTAGACTGTCTGGTCCACAAGCCCGCAGGGTGACCAGTCATCAAGGAGGGACACTGTGATATGTAAAATAGCTGTTGTGGGGCTGATTGCTAGTCACATGCCTGAACTGGGCGAAGTACCAGTAAATCCTCATACCCAAGCTATAAGGCCAAAACAGTAAATCCAAATCACAGATGAGAAACTGAGGGTCAGGGGAGGTGAGTTCTCAAGATCACACTTTGGTAGCACTGGAATTAAACCCAAGTCTGCCTGGCTGCAAGGCATGTTTTTCCCTAGCCTGATAAAGGATTCCTGAGGAAGGCAATCCTGCAAATGATGAGGGGGGCAGCCAGTTGCCTTGCAGCCCAGCCCTTCCACTGTGAGTCACCTGGACGGGAAGGAAGCCAGGGGAGGACTCTCTCAGGACCCAAGACTTTCCCTGGGCGGCACTTTTCCTTCATCACCTCCCTCCCCAAGTCCTTTCTTTCCCTTCATATTTACAGGCTTGAATAAGGTGTTCATTGTGTAGGGCAAAAAAGGAATGCCACAAGCCCTCTGGCAAGAAGCATCTTCTGGGGATTTATTCCCAACACTGTCATTATCCACCCCCAGCCTAGGCCCAGGGCCAGCATCCTGCCAACACTGGTACAATTGACAAAAGCAATCCCTGCAGTCTGCTTAGATAAATGATGATTCAGCTTAACTGTTCTTGTCAGATCTCTCTGGCCTGCCTCCCTCTCTCACCTGGAGCAAATTCTTATGACTCTGCATTCGACTGTGATAAAAAATAAATAAATAAATAAATAAATAAATAAATAAATAAATAAATAAGGTGGTGAGATAGTGTAGCAGATAAGGGGCTTAATTGCCTTACACATGACTGAACCAAAGGTTCAACCCCTAGCACCCACGATGGTTCCACCAAATACCTTTAAGAGTAATCTATCAAAAGGGACCGGAGAGATAGCATGGAGGTAAGGCATTTGTCTTTCATACAGAAGGACGGTGTGACCCAAAAACCAAAAACAACAAAAAAAGAATGTTTGGGGGGCCGGGCAGTGGCGCTAGAGGTAAGGTGCCTGCCTTGCCTGCGCTAGCCTTGAACGGACTGCGGTTCGATCCCCCGGCGTCCCATATGGTCCCCCAAGCCAGGAGCAACGCTGAGCGCATAGCCAGGAGTAACCCCTGAGCCTGAGCGTTACTGGTGTGGCCCAAAAACCAAAAAAAAAAAAAAAAAAGAATGTTTGGGCCTGGAGAGATAGCACAGTACAGCGGCGTTTGCCTTGCAAGCAGCCGATCTAGGACCAAAGGTGGTTGGTTCGAATCCTGGTGTCCCATATGGTCCCCCATGCCTGCCAGGAGCTATTTCTGAGCAGACAGCCAGGAGAAACCCCTGAGCATCGCCGGGTGTGGCCCAAAAACCAAAAAAAAAAAAAAAAAAAAGAGTAATCTATCATCTTTAAGTGTAGGTTCAGAGTAATTCTTGAATATTGTTGGGTGTGGTCCAATCAACACACCCTACTTCCCCTCAAAGGGGGAAAAAATTTGAGCCAGAGCAAGAGTACAGTGGGTAGGGTGTTCGCCTTGCACAAGGCTGGCCTGAGTTCAATCCCCCACATTCCATATGGTCTTTCCATATGGTCTTTCGAGCCTGCCAAGAGTGATTCCTGAGTGGAGAATCAGGAGTAACCCCAAGTGTATCCAAATAAAACAAACAAACAAACAAAAAAAAGTCTGAAGCCTGACTCTCTATCAGGGTTCAAACCCATGGGCTAGCCAGATAATGTTTCCTACTTTGGTGTTTCTCAGCCTTTTACCAACAATAACCTCTTCTACCTTGTTCCTTCCTATGGTCCCTATTCTATCAATGGCTCCCTAGTTTGGGGACCCTTGGAATATGCTGGGGATCTACTAAGGGACATAAGGCCTCCAGTTGAGAAATGCTGGTGTCCATCTTGCTTCTGGCTTTTCACTTTCAAGGCAAGTAGCAGTAGGAAGAATAAGGGTTGTTCAGTCTAGTAGCCAAATTATACCCACCAGAGCCCCACTGTGTTCCCCACCCCAGAACCTCTGACCCTCACTATGCTCACATATTTCGACCTGATTGGAGATACCCCACCACCATCCCATCACCCACCCCCTCACTAATGACTGACACATGCTGGTCCTGACTTCTGTGACAGACAATGAGCCTTGGGAAGGCTGAGCTCGGGCCACACGTCCTCCTCAGGCCAGAGCTCTGTGTCAATCGAGTTGTACAGAGAACCCAGTCAGCATTACTGAAGCCAGAGAGGTCAGGAATAAATTAGCTGAATGCAACAAACTTATGTAAGACAAGATGGGAGGAAAAAGGTCCTCTTTCCTTCAAGTGCAAGGAATCCAACTTGAACTGAGGGTGATAGAACAGAGGTGAACTAAAAGGAAAAAGCTGATCTCTTCAGCAGTCAGCAGCAGTTTGACCCTTCCTGGAGTGATAGCACAGTGAGTAGGGAGCTTGCCTTGCATTCAACCTGACTCAAGTTCAATTCCCAGCATCCCATCTGATCCCCTGAACACACTAGAAGTGACTCCTGAGTGCAGAGTCAGGAGTAAGCCCTGAGCATCACCAGTTGTGGCCCAAAAACAAAGAAGCAATTTGTCTCTAAAAATCAACACCATCAACACCAACTCCCCTCGCCATCAATACCCACACATCCACACCCACTCAGGCTAGAGCTCCTGGACCCTTAATAGCCTGCCAGTTCTCATTTCACAGCTTAAGACCATCCTGATCTTTTCTGGTGCAAATGCAAGTTGTCTTAAATCACACCTGCTCAGAGCTGGGGTCCAGCTATCAGCCAATTTCTCTGAGGTCAGGAATCTGCTTGGTCTTCACTGGTACTCCCAGACAAGACAGACTGCTCCGGAGTCCTCTGACCACTCTGTCTCTCCTGCGGCCTTTTCAGACCCGGAACTTATAAGCAGACAGACCACAGGGGCCTGCTCTCCCTAACCAAAGCCAAACATCTGCCACGCCCTCCTCTGCACTGGCTACCTCACCGAGCTGCTGGCTGGCAAGCGATTCCCCTCTGGCCCAGAGGGGCAGACAGAAGCTGTGCTCTCAGCAGGCAGCAGCCAGATATCTCACTCTCTCCCATTCAAAGTCCTGTTGTTTGTGGGAGTTGTTAGAGACACCTGTGGGCACTTAGCAGATGTTTAGACTCTCAGGAGACCCAGGGGATGTGACAGCAGTATCAGATTCTCTGAGTGGCTTTTGTAGGCTGCCTCCTCTTTCCACATCTGTGATCTCATTTCAACATAAAAAAAAAAAAAAATCTTCAGGTAGGCAGCCCCACAGTTATTATCCCCTTTAGGGATAAGGAGGAAAAGGATTAAGGATTAAGTCATTCTGGGGCAGCACAGCTGCTGCAAAGGAGAATGTGGAGCTTAATTTTAGCTTTTATAGTCACTCGAAATGAACATCTGAAGCTCCCATGTAAATTAGATTTAAATTCTTTTGATCTTCATGTAAAAATGATTTAAATCTATTTTCATAGAGAATATTTACCTACAAAATATATTTTTCGGGGCCTACAGATTTCTCCGTGGGCCCGTAGAGATAAGCACAGTGGCATTTGCCTTGCAAACAGCTGATCCAGGACCAAAGGTGGTTGGTTCGAATCCCGGTGTCCCATATGGTCCCCTGTGCCTGCCAGAAGCTATTTCTGAGCAGACAGCCAGAAGTAACCTCTGAGCATCGCCGGGTGTGGCCCAAAAACCAAAAACAAAAAAAAAAAAAAAAAAAAAAAAGAGATTTCTCCGTGGCAAAAAGTACCTGCCTTGTGAGCAGGAGACCACAAGTTCAACTCCCCGCCCCCAGTACTGCCCACTTGTACAAAAGTTCCAGACACTCTGTTATGTGGAACCCCGATTGTGCAACAGAGAGTGAAATCTCCAGCACACCAAAGACAAGCAAATGCAAGCACCACCACTGAAGATGTGATAGCACCTCCTCCAGGTATGCAGCTCATGCGAGCAGCAAGGTCAAGTGTGTGAAAGATACAGCCAAGCATGGGTATAACTTTCCCATCACTGCAGCAGCATAAAGGAAGAGAAGAAAAACATGGTATTGTGTTGTTGCTTTTATTTTTTATATTCTATGTTTTCACAAAGGTAGCTAATTCTGATCTTCTCCGTGCTATAAATCACAGCTTGATATTAAACAAACCACAGGTTTGGGAGTATAAACACATGTGGGAGCACAAATCACAGCTTCACCATTATACAAGTTCGGGCAGTGAAATCTCTGTATTCATTTCTGTTTTTTCAGATACACAAGAGTAGGTTGTATCCAATCATGGGTTTATAGACAACCTCGAGGGCTGTGGGATGCACCTCATGAGCCCCTGAGGAACAGTAACTATTCTTTCATTCCTCCTTTGTTCTCCAATCACAACAAATGACTCCAATTACTCAGACAGGCACTTGCCAGTTTCTCTTGTCCTTCAGGCCCAAAAGGCCCTTTCTCCCATTTTCAGCCTATCAGAACTCAGCTCTCACATGTTCAGTTCAAACTCCAACACCCCTGGGAAGTATCCCAGCACCCCATAGTTCATCAAATTGACATGTTTTTTTGTTTTGCCTAGAGTTCCTGTCACATAACTGGCTTGCCAACTCTTCCATGCAAAGGCAATGTCTTGTTCATCTCCTGAACCCTGCGATTCTTTTTGCCTCTAGACAAAAAGATCTAACTGGGTACTAGCAGTTGGATACATGGTCTCAAACATGCCAGCCCCACCTAGCCCACTGCCACCCCATACTAGAACTTAGTGATGTCTTTTTTGAACAGTCTAAATGGTTATATTTGATTAGACCAGCTCATTATTCTTCATAAAAAAATCAGGGGCTGAACCAGGAAAGCCATCCACGAAACATCCAGGCTGGTCTATAACATCACCTGGAAGCAATCCTCTACCATGGAAGACCTACACTGCTCAGGCTTCGACCTGCTCAAAAGAGACTTCCCTTAACACTGAGAAGACTTAACAACAACAACGACCGGCTTACAGGACAGGGCTCCCTGCATTGCCCTTTGATTGTGAGGTGAAAGGAGAGGATGCTCCACGTCCTGACTTCAATGTAAGATATGCAGATTCCAGGATCTTTAATACAGAAACATGATACCAACAACAGAGACTGTGTGAAAAATAAAAGTGTGTTGGCACTACAGACAATGTATTGGATTGGACGATCTAGCTTGCTTGGAGCCTAGACTTGGTCTTGTGCCAGGAAACTTCAGGGGTCTGGTCTCTTTGTACTTAGGCCAAGGTTATTTCTTTCCATGTTCCTCATATTTTGGTGGGCCTATGCAAACAACAATTGCCACTCTAACACCATTCTTACTGTGCTCCTTTGACTCTAATCCTTAAAAAGAACTCACTTAAAATTTGAGGTTAACTTAAGCTAATATGCATGTATATGGAAATGTAAGAAAATACTATGCCTGTAATGTTTAAGGAGTTACGTAAGTTTTATGGCTTTAGATTGCCTTGTGTACTGTTAAGAAATATTATAATGTGTTACAATCTGGGGACTTGAGGGACAAAGTAATTGTACATGGATTCTGTCTTATTTATCTTAATGTTCTTTGGCTGAAATTTCAAAGTCAATATATCAGCAAGGGGACTTCTGAGAATTATGTTTTGGGTGATTGTCGTTCCACTGTAACTTTACCTTGTCCTCTTACTTTGCACCCTTGTTCTCATAATTAAAAATAAAAATTAAAAAAAAAATCAGGGGCCAGATAGCAAGGACAGCAGATAGGGAATTTATCTTGCATGTGGCTGGTCTGGGTTTGATCCCTGATGTCCAATATGGTGCCCTGAGCTTTACCAGGAATGAATCCTGAGCACAGAGCCAGTACTAAGCCCTGAACATAGCTGGCTGTGGCCCCCAAACAAAATTAATTAACTAATTAACAAATCAGTTAAAGAGATGGTATAGGGGCTAGCCTTACATTCAGCCAACTCAAATTTGATCTCCAGTACCACTCTGAGCACAGAGCTAGAAAGATTTCCTCAGTAGCATTAGACATAACCCCCCAAATCAAAACAGCAATAACAAAAAAATCAATCAACACAATATGTTATACACAGTTTCAAATCAACCGAAGACCCCCTCTATCCAGAAAAAAAACATATCAGATGGTATCTGTCTTTACCTGGCTCTACAATAGCATGTGGAAAGAAGTATGGAGAGTGGGCAGATGCATGGAAGAAGAATGCAGGATATTGCTTCATAAAATATGGTGCATCTTTCATTTTCACATTTATTTTGACTTTAATTGACCAGAAAGGGGTGGACTGTTCATCAGTATCTCTCTACCAAGAGAAATAGTGGTGTTTTTTTTTTCTTTTTTCTTTTGATTTTAGGGTTTTGAGCCATACCCAGCAACACTCAGGAGTTACTCCTGGCTCTGCACTCAGAAATCACTCCTGGCAGGCTCAGAGGACTATATGGGATGGTGAGATTGAACACAGGTCTGTCCCAGGTCGGCTGCATGCAAGGCAGCCCTACAGTTATGCTATCACTCCAGCCCCAAGCAATAGTATTTCTTTATAGACTTCCAGCTCCCCTTGCAATTTTACAAGAAAAGGAAAAAAGGGGGGGGGGATTTTATTGAAAGTGGGAGCCGTGACTCTAACACACTATAATATTTTCATAAAAGGAAGTTGGCACCTAGCTGTCCTCCCACTACCTCCATCAGTGTCCCACTTACTTTCTTTACTGCCTTCTTTCTACTTTGTCCCAAACTAATTTTTAGTGAGGATGCAAGCACTGCCCAAATGACCTTTCATCATGTCTTCCAAAATGTGCTTTGCATTAAGTTTCGGCATCCAATAGGCTTTTCCAAGGACTCTTTCATTGAGCCTTTACTAGGCGTGGCTTCCTGAGTTCTGGACTTCGGGAGAAGAGCTGCCTGGCTGGTTCAGACAACATCACTTAATTAAATGGCAAAATCCTCACTAGATCATACAGGCTTTCTCCTCCACCTCTCAAGCTTGCCTTCAACTGCAGACCAAGTCTGTACTAGCCAGCATGAGCTGTGCAGAAACGAATGTCTTTCTAAATCCATTTCTCATTTTCCTTTGGAGATAAAATGTCCCTTCACAAACCTGATTTTTCAGAGGCTCAAGATCACCCCACTGAGTCTTTTTTTTTCAAATCCTGTATAGCCAGGAGTGTTCCTGTGACTGCATATGGGTCTAGAAGGTAAGAAGCCTCTGCAGACAACATAAATGTCCTGCCCGGGCATCATCTGTGTGGACCTCCTTTAGATCTCTTGATTGTCTTTTCAGTTTTTCTATCTTTTTTTCTCAGCATATTCTGGGATTTTCCACAAACCTTCCTTCTCTGTTAGTAATTTATTTCTCAGTGGATTATATTCAGTTCCTTATTATTTTTTTCTGTAATGATGTTATTTGTAGCTTCATTTTTTCCTTACTTCTGTAATTACCCTTTTTATTTCATCCTGTAGTTTCATCATCTTGTCTTTGAGTTTTCAATTGATTCGTGTTCTACAAACTTTCATTTGAATAAATAAATGAATATCCCTTCCTGCATCTCCAAACCGAGATGACTCCAACCCATAAATTATCTTGGAGGATAGGGAGAAAAGGCCAACATGTCCCATTTATCATTGGGGCAGACAGTAATTTTACTCTTGCTGTGCCATCTACCTATCTCCCTATCCATTCTTTAAAGAGGCGATTCAAGACCACCAGTTCCAGACTCCCACACACACACACATGATTGCTCCCTCCCTCTGCAGACCCCATAGGCTTCTTTCAACTAAAGGAGCCACAAGTGATGCCAAAGCAATTAAATAAATCTGGGAGTTGGTTAAGAAAGTTGAAGAATCTTCTCCTACCTTGTTACATACAGTGGGACACATAAAGATTTTCTTTGAAGATCTGTGAACTGTTCACTTTCAGAATGAAAGAAGAGCTGAAAAATAATCCAGAAAAAGCAATCCAGAAGTAGCCCTCAACATCAAATACACTAATTCCAATTTAACTCTCCAGGGAAGAACACAATAATACAAATGAAAGGAAGAAGATTCAGCAAGACTGCGAAGGAACTTTCAGGGAAACTAGCAGCCTGATCTTGCCAACCTGCCCCGGGAAGCACTGTTGCTGCAACCTAGCAGAGACTTTCATTCAAGTTCAAGCATCTCCACTCACTTACTGTTGGCTTTGAACAACTCTGCCCTTGTTTCTTCGCCAATTAACTAGAGATAATAATAGCATGTGCTGTGGAGAGAGGTTCTAACATTTTATTAGCTGGTACCTGGAATGGTTCCATTCATCTCCTACCACTTCCTGCCTCAGGAATTCCTCTCCAGGAACATCAGCCTGCAAAGGTGAGACTTAGCGGAGCTCTGCAAGTCTTCATGAATAGAGCTATTTCCACTCCGAATTTCTGCTCCTACAGCCCCTTCCTCTTATCCTCTTAAAGGCCAGTAACGAAGGCCCTCTCAGCCCCAGTTTAGGTGCCATCTTCTTCAGGAAATTTTTCTAACTCGCTCTTTCTTCTTCCCAACCTCTGTACACCCCCAAGTCATAAAATTGATCAAACTGTATTATAATTACTATCTAAATAAACTCTTGAAGAAACACACCTGTGGACATACCTGGATATTCCATATAGAAAATACTGATAAAATTGTTCTGGGGCCGGAGATATTGCATGGAGGTAAGGCGTTTGCCTCTCATGCAGAAGGTCAGTGGTTCGAATCCCGGCATCCCATATGGTCCCCTGAGCCTGCCAGGAGCGATTTCTAAGCATAGAGCCAGGAGTAACCCCTGAGCACTGCCGGGTATGACCCAAAAACCAAAAAAAAAAAAAATTGTTCTAAAATAAACATTTAAACAAGTCAAGGCCTTTGAAGGTGGAAGAAGTAATACGGAAATCTCTTTGTTACTATTTTCCAAGGGCCTGCTAGCTACACTAAATGATGTGTCTATGTATGTATTTTTACAATGTATGTACAATTCCCAGCATATGTTAGGCATTCAATAAATATTTGATGAAAAATTAACCTTGCATAAACTTTAAAGAGGAGAAAATATTAAGGAGTCAGGAAATGCAGTTGCAAAATAAGGCCTAATTTATATATTTAAAAGCATTAAGACAATTGAGTGTGGCTTTATTTTTAATAGCTGAGGTTTTTATTTCAATTTGTATATACAGTAAGAGTTCTCAGCAACTAGACAAAACATAAATGTAATTCTTTTTTTTCATATAAATGTAATTCTTTCTCAACAATTAGCACTATCCTTGAGTTATGCTTACTGCCTTAGTATTTGTTCATAGTCATGATCAGATAATGAGTACAGGAGGATTTTATAGCTTTCAAAACAAGCCAAAAATAAATATATAAAGGCAAAAACAAGCTTGACCAAAATAAAACAATTCTTCTTAAAAAAAAAAAATGAATGAGGGGGCCGGAGTGATAATTTAGTGGTAGGGCATTTGTCTTGCATGCTGCTGATCGGGACCGACCTCAGTTTGATCCCTGGCCTACCATATTGTCCCCAAGCCAGAAACAATTTCTGAGTGCATAGCCATGAGTAACTCCTGAACGTCACTGGGTGTGGCCCAAAAACAAAAAACAAAACAAAACAAAAAATTGAATGAGTTAGCTGTATGCTGTGCAAGCAATAGTCAAACATCAAGTTATTCTCCAATAGCTAGCATATGAATCATTTCATTCCATGTATATATTCTCAGGAAAAAATGATAGAAAACAGCTATTAACCTCTATAAAGAGACTCTCAACCAAGTTCCCCAATTAAACACAAAAACTGGGGTGTTTGCCTTGCATGCCACCGACCAGGACGAACCCAGGTTCAATCCCCAGCATCGCATATGATCCCCCAGCCTGCCAGGAGCGATTTCTGAGTGCGGAGCCAGGTTATTTCCCTGAAAGCCCCAAAACAAACAAAGTGTGGCCCCAAAACAAACAAAATTTTAAATTAAAATTAAAACACACACACACACACACACACACACAAACTAAGCATATTTCAGATCAAAATGATTGGAATCTTTTCACAGTAGTAATGTAGAAAGTAATGTAGAAAAAGAGGTATACCCAATTCCAGTCTTAATACTTAGCAACAATAAACTTTTTTTTTTCTTTCTGCCTTTGTGGGGGGGAAGGGAGGTCAAGAAGGATGTTAGGCCACATTCCTCAGTGCTCAGGGCTTACTCCTGGCTGACCTCAGGGATCATTACTGGCAGCCTTGAGGACTGTATGGAATGCCTGAATTGAACCACTTGGATCACGTGCAAGCTAAGTACCCCACCCACTGTACTCTGTGACACACAACAATGAACTTTAAGGTGAGTCTCTACCCCTCTCTGAAGCTCAGTTTTCCTCATCTGCAAAACAGAACTCACAATACTAAGAGATCAAGTATTTCTATGACGACTGACTGGATTAGAGAATACAGATAGTGTCTAATACAGACCAGGATCACAGCAAAAGCCCAAAAGATAGCGAATTTTGTTGTTTCCCTCACCAAGACTTAGCAAAGATTTAAGTCCCAGAGGTTCTTGCTAATTAATTTGCAAGAAAGAGACAAACATTCAACATGGCAAGGATTGTCAATTCCAACTAAAGGGCATCCCAGGGGTTACCGAGGGCAGTGTTCCTAAAACTATAGCTGAGTGACATCTCAACACCATGTGAAGGAATCAAGAAATGGATGAAAATTTTAAAAGACTGTCATGAACATAATTTAGAATCATCCTCCTGGGACAAGTAGTTCTTTTCTTGCTGCCAGATTTTCTGGTCACCTAAAGTGTATGTGATATATCTATTACAGTGCAAATCATTTTTGACTATCCATCCCATCAAGCAGAGCTGAAGCCAAGAACAGAGCAGGAGAAAGGAGGCCAAGATCCAAAAAGAGACCATGTTTATGCCTCCTCTGAAGCCTCCATTTTCTTTCACCTTTCCAGCGTGGACAGGCGAAATCTGCTCCAGAGATGTCCAAAACTTGTCCCACCCATTCAGTCCTGTTTTGCATCTTTTTGCTTCTTGCCCCATAGATACAGACTCTCAAAACAGCAAATGATCTTAGTAGGCACTGAGGTCAGTCTCTCTACAAAACAAACAAGTTCACTTACTGGCTTGGATACACCCATGTGAAGGAGCTCACAGTCCTGTAACAGCATATTCCTTGCTTGGATCATTCTGTTGAGTAAGTTCCCTCTTATGGGACATTTTGAACCTCTTCCTCCATCCACTCTGTCTTGTACTCTCCTCCACAACAGCCACTAGATGGGACTCTCTCTCATGAAGACTGTGCCACCTTTTATCTCCTGCAGACTGAAAGGCCCAGTTTTCACTTGCATCCCGCCCTCCAATAATGACCTCAACCTCCATCTACTAAGTAGCCCATCCAGGTGTGCTTTACTTTATCACAATCTTGATCAGACCCAGGGAAACATAACACGTCAGATAAAGCTGAACAACCTGACAGAGTAAAGTAGAACTGCATGTACCCTCCTTTAGAGCCTGAGATCAAATACTCCTCTCCTTCCCTCTTTTCTCCTCCCTTCCATCACTCATATTCCAGTTCTCCCACTCCATCCTTACTGACCCTAAGAACAAACTTGGAAGTGCCAGTAATAATGGAAGAAGGAGGAGAAGGAATAAAAGGATGACGCAGCTCATTCTTGCACTTGTAGTCTAGGGCAGACAGACAAGAGCCAAAAATAACCTTCCATCCAAACAGGCAGCCTATCAGTGCTTTCCAGGGAGCATCCTATCCTGCTGCCCACCCACTGATATCTTTATGCCCATTCTCTTAGCACCCTTTTCCAGAGCTAGCTGGGCTGGTTTTCATTTAACTACAAACACTTACAACTATGACTTCATATGTCTAAGGGCAAATATGTCTACAAATTTATTCTTTATGGGAATAGATGAATGCCTAGCAACATGAGACTGATTAAGTAAACACATCTACATCATAGAATGGGATGCAAGGATGGAAAAGAATAATTAGACACTGATAGAGGAAAACCTTGAGCACATATAAGTATGTGCTTATACTTATATGCACATTTGTAAAGTGACTGTCATAACATAACCTTCTCACCTAATTACCAAGCAGACTGCAAAGGCCCACAATAACCTGCACTTTATTTTTTTGTTTTGTTCTTTTGTTTGGTTATTTGATTCGTTGGTTCATTGAGATTTTTGTTTGCTTGTTCTGGTTTTGGGGCCACAATTGATGCTGCATAGGTGCTACTCCTGACTCTGCATTCAGGAATCACTCCTGGCAGGCTTGGGAGACCACACGGGATGCTTGGGATTGAATCTGAGCTGGCCGTACTTGCAAGACAAGTACCGTACCCACTGTGCTAACGTTTTGGCCAATAACCTGCACTTTAAAGAGACTCACAAGAGAGGAAAAAGGGAAGGAGACTAAATTATTTTTGTTAGCTTTTTTTTAGTTTTGTTGTTTGGGGGCCACACCTGTGCTGGGATTACTCCTGACTCTACATTGAGGAATTAGTCCTAGTAGTCCTTTGGTGATCGAACCCAGTCAGCCACGTGCATGCAAGACAAACACCTTAGTTGCTATGCTATTGCTCTGGCTCTAAGGGGGCTAATATTTTAACTCTATTTAAATAGCATCGAAAAAAATAGGGTTTATTTCTTTTATAAAAATTGTTTTTAGCCACATAACTTGAACTACCTACTCCTGCCTCCCAACTAGAGGGGGAAATAAAGGAGGCATCAGGACCAAACAGGTGTAAGACTATGAAGCAATAGGATAGGTACAGAGGGGACCACATATTCTAGCAGCCCTGGGGGTGAGGGAAGAGGATATGGGTGGTAGGACAAAAATGGAGGAGTAGGGAAGACAAACCGGTGATGGGAATCCCCTTTGATCTTATGTAAATATGTACCTAAAATATTATTGTCAACAATATGTAAGCCACTGTGATCAAAATAAAAATTATGTTAAAAAATTGTTTTTAGGGGACAGAGCGATGGCACAGTGGTAGGGCATTTGCCTTGCATGCAGCTGACCCAGAACAGACTGTAGTTCGATCCTCTGGCATCCCATATGGTCCCCAAGCCAGGAGCAATTTCTGAGTGCATAGCCAGGAGTAACCCCTGAGCATCACTGAGTATGGCCAAAGAAAATTAAAAATTGTTTTTACATTTTAACTCATCTTATAACAATATAAAAACATAGAAGTAATAGTTTAAAAACCACAGACAGTACAAGAAAAAAATTATATCCTATTGCTTTTGAACTTACATGTCAACCCCATCTCTACATAAATCAAAACAGTGAGTCATAGCAATGCAAAGTATCTGCCTGCATAATTCATCTCTGATAGGACAAATATATAATCACATGAATATATGCAAAAAGATTTAACAAAATCAATATCCACTTAAGATGCAGACAGCAATTAGGAAGCTTCAATCTTATTTTTTTTTAACAACTATGCGAAAATATCAACTAAGATCATAAAAAATACTCTGCAAGGGCTGGAATGACAGTCTAGCAGGGGTCCTCAAACTTTTTAAACAGGGGGCCAGTTCACTGTCCCTCAGACCACTGGAGGGTCTGACTATAGTAAAAACAAAACTTATGAACAAATTCTTTTTTTTTCAGCTTAGAATGGTTTATTTTTCTTATTTTGTGATATTCATTTTATTAAATTGTAGTTATCTTTAAAGTTATGAAATATAACCTAAGTATAGTTAGTTTTCCTAGAATATAATAGTATAAATAACATACAATTAATTAACTAATCAACTCCTCTATTCAAGTTGTTTTAGAATATTTTCTTGCCGAAATTACCAAAGTTAGAACTTTTTTTTTTTTAATTTAAACACCTTGATTACATACATATTTGTGTTTGGGTTTCAGTCATGTAAAGAACACCACCCATCACCAGTGCAACATTCCCGTCACCAATGTCCCAAGTCTCCCTCCTCCCCACCTGACCCCCGCCTGTACTCTAAACAGGCTCTCCATTTCCCTCATACATTTTCATTATTAGGACAGTTCAAAATGTAGTTATTTCTCTAACTAATCTCATCACTCTTTGTGATGAGCTTCCTGAGGTGAACTGGAACTTCCAGCTCTTTTCTCTTTTGTGTCTGAAAATTATTATTGCAAGGGTGTCTTTCATTTTTCTTAAAACCCATAGATGAGTGAGACCATTCTGCGTTTTTCTCTCTCTCTCTGACTTATTTCACTCAGCATAATAGATTCCGTGTACATCCATGTATAGGAAAATTTCATGACTTCATCTCTCCTGACAGTTGCATAATATTCCATTGTGTATATGTACCACAGTTTCTTTAGCCATTCGTCTGTTGAAGGGCATATTGGTTGTTTCCAGAGTCTTGCTATGGTAAATAGTGCTGCAATGAATATAGGTGTAAGGAAGGGGTTTTTGTATTGTATTTTTGTGTTCCTAGGGTATATTCCTAGGAGTGGTATAGCTGGGTCGTATGGGAGCTCGATTTCCAGTTTTTGGAGGAATCTCCATATCGCTTTCCATAAAGGTTGAACTAGACGGCATTCCCACCAGCAGTGGATAAGAGTTCCTTTCTCCCCACATCTCCGCCAACACTGTTTATTCTCATTCTTTGTGATGTGTGCCATTCTCTGTAGTGTGAGGTGGTATCTCATCGTTGTTTTGATTTGCATCTCCCTGATGATTAGTGATGTGGAGCACTTTTTCATGTGTCTTTTGGCCATTTGTATTTCTTCTTTGTTGAAGTGTCTGTTCATTTCTTCTCCCCATTTTTTGATGGGATTAGATGTTTTTTTCTTGTAAAGTTTATGAACAAATTCTTATGCACACTGCATATATCTTATTTTGCAATGAAGAAACAAAACAGATACAAATACAATATGTGGCCCGCGGGCCATAGTTTGAGGACCACTGGTAGAGGGTAGGGCACTTGCCTTGCACACAGTCAACCAAGGTTCAATCCCTGACACTCTGAGCACTGTCACGAGTGATACTGAGCACAAAGCCAATAGTAAGCCCAAACACTGTTTGGTAAAATCAAAATATAAAAAATAAAAATAAACCATACTCAGCAGAAATTTAAGAACAAAAATAATTATACCATGTTAGAATTAAAATTGCTACCATCCATTAAGACTGTACTCAAAGATTACCATAGCATTAAAAATCAGTGATTCAACAAGGTATGGGAGTTCATTTCTGCATTGTGAAAAACCCCTTAAGCATACTCCCTCTTTTGCTGTTTGACACTCTATCAGGACATATCTGTTGAAACTTAGACCTAGATCTTCTTTCAGCACTTTCCATAATGCTCCTGAAGCTAAAATAACACTCCAAGATGTCCTTGCTATATGAATTGCAGATAGAGACTGCGAACAGGAGACAATTGTGCCAGATTGAAAGAAGCAAGAGGGAAGAAGTTGCTGTGTTCTGGCAAGAGCCTTGAGTGGTTGTTGTTCAGTGCAGAGGAGGTGATCAACAGGTATATCTGTATATCTTTCCAATCTCTAAAAATAGACTTTTCTAATATAATGTAACTGAACCTTTCCCTCAGTGTGTCACCATCTTAGGAAGTCTTATTTTAATTGATGTTCTGCTTCTCTCAACACAGAAAACTAGTTATTGATCTGTGATCAAAATAAGAAAAATATTAGGATCTATACTTTCTCCAACTAATTATAGATATGATAAAATAGGTATTTCCTGTATACCTGACACTGCCCTGGACTGCTTAATTCTTACTCATTTAGCTTAGTGAAACTTAATGAATTTACGCATGTAGTCCAAGCCTCCATAAGTGACAATGATGAGCAAGAATTCTAATCCTATATTACTGTATTATTTATTTCTGTTCTACAATAAAATACTTAGATACTTTTTAGAAATGTGTGAGTAGAGCCAAAAAGATGGTTCAATATACTACAGTGCACACTTTACATGTGGGAGCCCAGGTTCAATCAGGAGTGACTCCCGAGCACCAAATTGGGAAGAACACCCCAGCATTACCGAGTATATTTCAAAAACAGGCTTAAAAAAAAAAATCCAGAAAGACTTGTACATGTCCTAGAAATCAAATATATTAAGTCTATGAAATAATCACACCCTATAAATTGTTGTCCTAGGAAAGCATCTGATGAGATCCAACACCCTTTCATGACTTTCAAAAATAGTAATAAACTAATTTAAAAACCTCTCAACAAAATGGGGATTAAAGGAACTATCTCAATAAAATCAAAGCTATTTACCACTAGCTCAGAGCAAACATTATAGTCAATGGAGAAAAAAATAAAAGCCTTTCCTCTAATATCAAGCACAAGACAGGGTTTCCCACTCTGAACACTTTTAAATATATTATTAGAAGTGCTTGTCATAGCAATTAGGCAAGAAAAGATATCAAGGGCATTCAGATAGGAAAGGAAGAAATCAAAGTCTCGCTACTTACACATAGTTTTATATTCTATTTAGAAAACCAACTAGTATGCAAAAATTCATAGCTTTCCAATGTACAAATAATGAAAGATATTAAAATGATCTCATTCACAATCTCCTCAGAAAATCAAGTACGTAGGAATCAACTAAAGAGATGAGAGGCCTTTAAAAAGAAAACTATTCGAGCCAGCATGGGGTCTGGGGAGACCCCAATGTTGAAGGCTTTCTCCCTAGCTTGGGCGTGCTGGGAGCCTTGGTAGGTACCCAGTCGTCCCCTCTCCTGCCCCCGGGCCTCCAGGCCTGCCCTGGGACCGAGCCCAGGCGTCCAGAAAAGGCGGGTGTCCGGTAGTCCCTCCTGGAGGGGATCCCAAGCTTTCCCCGCCCTTTCCCCAGTGAAGGTGGGGAGGGCACAGGGAGGAGGGCGGGTAGATCCTGGCTTTGGGTTCTCTACCGAATCTTTTCTTGATCTGGAGGCTAGCTCTAGCGGGCATGGGGTCAGGGGAGACCCCAATGTCGAAGGCTTTCTCTCTAGCTTGGGCATGCTGGGAGCCTTGGTAGGCCCCCAGCCGTCACCTCTCCTGCCCCAGGGCCTCCAGGCCTTCCCTGGGACCCAGCCCAGGCGGCCAGAAATGGTGGGTCCAAATTTGGGGGTGCTGAGTGCTGCTCATTTTTACTAAGGCAGTCTCTTGCAATTTCTTACCAGTCTACATGTTCAAAATTATATATATTATATATTATGCATATAATTATTATATATTATATATATTAATAATATATCCTATCCTTAAGTTATGTTTTGTGTATGTAGAATGTCCATCTGGTATTCTGCTCTTTCGCACACCCCATAAAGCTCATTTTCACTTTTTAACTCTATCACCCCAACCATCAGTACCCCCCATTTACCCTTTTTAACTTCAGTACTGCACAGTCCTAATCACACTCCAACGTGGTCACTGGATTTAGCAACCCCCAACTATTTCAGAAGACATAAAATGGACACTATGGCTTTGAATATTTTATATCTATTTTCTTTGGCAGCTAACTCTTACTAAATATTCTCTTATACAGTGAAGATTCTCCCCACTTTTTATCTTTTCTTCTCTCTATGAGCTGTTCAATAAGAAATATTCGGTGAAAGAGTCCCTCAGTTTAATGCTTATGTTTAACCATGTCATGGGGAGTTTTGGACTTGTTTTTACAGCCCCTATATGGACCTATAACGCCATGTGGCATTGTTCCTTCTTTGCATAGGCACATTAAAATGGGAAAATACTATACACACAAATAAGTTCTTATCTAATAGAGATTGGAACACACAAATCTTGTAGTGCAATGGGACCTTACACCCTGAACATTGGCATAATGACAAGTAACAGGCCTCAGAAGAATGGGCATTCTCCATTCACCCCTGAACCAGGGAAGCTATCTATGAAACATCCAAGGTTTTTTATAACAACACCTGGAAGCAATCCTCTACCAGGGAAGACCCTACCGCTGCTCAGACATCTATCTACTCAAAAGAGACTTCCCTTAACACTGAGAAGAGAAGAACATCAACGACCTGTGTACTGGACAGGGCTTTCTGCATTGCCCTTTAATTGTGAGGTGAAACTAGAGGATACTCCACATCCTAACTTTAATGTAGGATATGCAGATTCCAGGATCTTTAATACAGAAACATGATACCAACAACAGAGACTGTGTGAAAAATAAAAATCTGTTGGCACTACAGACAATGACTTGGATTGGGCAAACTAGTTTGCCTGGAGCCTAGAGTTGGTCTTATGCCAGGAAACTTCAGGGATAGGGTCTCCTTGTATTTAGGCCAAGACTTTTCCTTTCCATGTCCCCCATATTTTGGTGGGCCTATACAAACAATTATTGCCACTCTCACACCGTTTTTACTGTGCTCCTTTGACTCAGTCTTAAAAAAGAAAAACCCACTTTTGAGGTTAACTTAAACTAATATGCATGTGCATGGAAATGTAAAAAAATACTATGCCTTCAATGTTTAAGGAGTTACATAAGTTGTATGGCTTTAGATTGCTTGATGTGCTGCTAAGAAATATTATGTATTACAATCTGGGGACTTGAGGGACAAAGTAATTGTACATGGGCTCTGTTTTATTTTTCTTAATGTTCTTTGGCTGAAAGTTCAAAGTTAAGATATCAGCAAGGGGACTTCTGAGAATTCTGTTTATGGGTGATTGTCTTTCCACTGTAACTTTACCTTGTCCTCTTTCTTTGCATCTTTGTTCTCATAATTAAAAATAAAAAATTTTAATAAAAAAAATTCAGAAACTCATAACGCTTAAAAAAAAGAAAACTACTCAAAGAAAGACCTATTCAAGAAATAAAGGAGGATACTAGGAAAAGAAAATGCTCATGGATTGGGACAATTAATTGTATTAAAATGGCAATACATTTTATATTCTATATATATTTTATAGATTCCATGTAGTCCCTATAAGGAGACCATGATGATTTTCAAATAAATAAATCAAACACTCCTAAAATTCATATGGAACAATAAACCTCCATGAGCAGTTAGAACTATCCTTGGGGAAAAGAAGATGGTTTCAATGAGCAATAATTGCACTTCGGATAAACCTCACTGGCTGCAATACTGCCACAGTACAAAGATGGAAAGAAGATTGGGGGCAATTCCCCAATTCTAAACTGTACTATAAAGCAGTAGTAATTAAAACAGCATGATATTGTAACAGACCCTCAGATCAGTGAAATAAAATAGAATATCCTAAAACATATCTCAGGTATAAGCTAATCTCTAATAAAAGAGCAAAAAATATGAAGTGAAGCAAAATAAACCTTTTCAACAAGTGGTGGGGGAGTTAGTGGGGAAGCTACATGCATAAAAATGAGCTCAGACCTCTTTCTAACACCATGCACAAAGATCAAATCAAAATGAAGTAAAGAACTTGATATCAGACCTAAAACCATAAGATACATAGAGAAAAATGTAGGCAGGACATTAAAGCTAAAGACATCTTCAAGGATAAAGCACCTCAGACCAAGCAAATGAAAAAATATATATAAATAAATAGAACTACATTAGGGGTCCAGCACAGGGTAAGCTGTCTCTGCTTAATAAGGGTGGAGCCAGAGGAGCATGACTGCTCCACTTAGCTCCATGGCTGCACACATCTTCTAGCACATAAACCCCACTAACAACATGTAGTAAAAACCACACTACAAGCCTGGCAATGGGGAAACAGTGTTAGACAACACCATACATAGAGAATGAAGATGGCAGCTCTGATGACCCAAAAAGTAACAACCATCTGGTTAGCCCCTCAGATAGAGTTTAGAATAGAAATATGGAGGATGTTCAGAGAACTCAAGGAAAGCATAGATTGAGCTGAACAGACCACAAAGATGGAATTCAGAAAACTCCAAGCTGAAGTAATAGGACTGAAAAACTCAGTAGATGAAGTGAAGGCCTCAACGGAAAGCCTCTCCAACAGAGTGGCAGTAGCTGAAGAAAGAATCAATATGAGATGCAGAACAACTCCATCAACAGAAGAGATTGAAAAAGAACCTTAAAGCAAGTAATCAGACAATGGAAAAAGTCCTCAAAGAATGTGAACAGATAAAAATAGAAGTCTTTGATAAACTCATCAGAGTCCCAGAGACCCAGGAAGAAAAATCCCCAGGAAGAATCAACAGTCAAGGACATAATTACAGAGAAATTCCAAGGGCTAAAGACTGCATGCAACCAAATCCTGCATGCCAGAAGAATACCTGCTAAAAGAGACCCAAAGAAAAGCACACCAAGACACATCCTAGTCACAATGACGAATCCCACAGACAGGGACAAAATACTGAAAGCAGTGAGATCAAAAAAGAGAAATTACATTCAAAGGAGTTTCCTTAAGACTTACAGCAGACTTGTCACAAGAAACCCTTAAGGCCAGAGAGCAGTGGTGGGATAGAGTAACAAAACTCAACAAAAATGAAAGCTTCGCCTAAATTACTTCATCCTGCCAGATTCACTTTCAGGTTTGAAAGAAGTATACATAGCTTCACGATTAAACAGCATCTCAGGAACTTTCCAGATTCAAAACTGGGGGATGGAGAGGTGGCACGAGTGGTAGGGTGTTTGCCTTGCACGCTGCTGACCTAGGACGAACTGCAATTCAATCCCCCAGCATTCCAGATGGTCTTCCCAGCTGGGAGCTATTTCTGAGCACATAGCCAGGAGTAACCCCTGAGTATCAACGGATGTGGCCCACAAAGAAAAAAAAATAGATAAATTGAAAGGACAAGACAGACCTAAAGACATATCAAACTTCTACACGAAGATGGCTTTAGGGCAAAGTGATAGCACAGCTGTAGGGTGTTTGCCTTGTCTGCAGCTGACCCAGGACAGACCTGGGTTTAATTCCCAGCATCCAATATGGTCCCCCATGCCTGCCAGGAGCGATTTCTGAGTGAAGAGCCAAGAGTAACCCCTGAGCATTGCCAGATGTGACCCCAAAACAATCAAACAAAAACAAAGATGGCTCTAAATCCCATGACAATTATCTCTCTCAATGTCCAAATACACCAGTTAAGAGACACAGAGTGGCTAAATGGATCAAAAAGCTAAACCCAACATTCTGCTGCCTCCAAGACACATCTGAATAGTCAGCACAAACACAGACTCAAAATCAATGTTGCAAGCACAAATCAGAAAGGAAGAAGGAGCCTACATAAATATCTTAATGACACATCTCATAAAATTAGAAAACGATCAACAAAATGAACCCAATATAAGTAAGCAGAAGAAAATAACAAAACTTAGAGCAGAAATTAATGAAATGGAAACCCAAAAAACGGGGCCGGAGAGATAGCATGGAGGTAAGGCGTTTGCCTTTCATTCAGGGGGTCATCGGTTCGAATCCCGGCATCCCATATGGTCCCCCGTGCCTGCCAGGAGCAATTTCTGAGCCTGGGGCCAGGAATAACCCCTGACCCAAAACCAAAAAGAAAAAAAAAATCAAAAGATCAACGACAGCAAAAGTTGGTTCTTTTAAAAAATAAACAAGAGGGGCCGGAGAGATAGCACAGTGGTAGTGTGTTTGCCTTGCAAGCAGCCGACCCAGGACCAACAGTGGTTCGAATCCCAGCCTCCTGTATGGTCCCCATGCCTACCAGGAGCGATTTCTGAGCACAGAGCCAGGAGTAGCCCCTGAGCACCACTGGGTGTGCCCCCCAAAAAAAGAAAATAAATAATTAACAAGATTGATAAACTACTAGCAAAACTCACAAAAAAAAGGAAGAGAGAGAAACTTAATTAGAAATGATTAGAAATGAAAAGGGAGAGATCACTACAGATAATACAGAGATCCAAAGGGTAATCAGAGACTACTTTGAGAAATTCTATGCCATGAAATATGAGGGCCAGAAGGACCAGCTCATGATTTGAAGCTTACCACAAAGAGTTGTGAATGCAGTTAGAGAAATGAGTACTCTAAGAACTATCACAACAATGTTAATGAGTGAAAGAAGTAGAATGCCTGTCTCAAATACAGTGGAGTGAGAGAAAGGGTGGGGGGTAGTGTTGATGGGAATGTTATACTGGTGAAGTGGGTATTCTTTATATGACTGAAACCTAACTACAATTATGTCTGTAATCAAGGTGCTTAAATAAAGATATCAAAAAAAGAACTACATGAGGTCGGAGAGACAGCATGGAGGTAAGGCGTTTGCCTTTCATGCAGGATGTCATCGGTTTGAATCCCGGTGTCCCATATGGTCCCCTGTGCCTGCCAGGAGCAATTTCAGAGCCTGGAGCGAGGAATAACCCCTGAGCGCTGCCAAGTGTGACCTAAAAACCACACAAAAAAAAAAAGAACTACATTAAAATAAAAAGCTTCTGCACTTAAAAAGAAATAATGACCAAAACATAAAGGCTGCCCATTGAATGGGATAAATTATTTACCCAACAACCATCTGATAAGTCATTAATATCCAAAATTTCCAATACACTGGTAGATAGTAAAAAGAAAAAATCCAATCCCATTAAAAAAAATGTGGAGAAGAATTGAATATAATTTCCTCAGAGAAGAAAAACATATGGCCAAAAGGCTTATGGAAAAAAATGCTTGACATAGTTAATTATTGAGGAGATGCAAATCAAAACAACAATAAAATATCACCTCATACCACTTACATGCCACAGACTGGCATGCATCCAAAAGGACAAGAACAACTAGTGCTGGTGTGGATGGAGAAGGAAAGGGCTTCTCATTCACTGTTGGTGGTAATGTCAACTGGTCCATCCTTTTTGTAAAACAATATGGACATTCCTCCAAAAACTAGAAATTGATTTTCCATTTGATGCAGCAGTACAGCTCCTGGGAATATATCCTAAAACAGAGAGGCTCAAAACAGTGCAAAAAAGGCATCTACACTCCTTTGTTCATAGCAGCACTATTCACAACAGCCAGAATCCAGAAACAACCCAAGTGCCCAAGAACAGATGAACAGATAAAGAAACTAGGGCACAACTACACATCAGAAGACTACACAGTCATTAGGGAAAAATGATGTCATGAAATTTGCTTATACATGGATAAACATGTAGAATATGATGTTGAGTGAAATGAGTCAGAATGAGAGGGGCAGACATAGAATGATCATATTCATATGTGAGATATTTAAAAAAAAAGTATGAGACTACTCAAAACTACTACATAAATGAGTAGATCTCATTTCTAATGTCCAAAGACATTAGAAATTCAAAGACATTAGAAATAAGGGGCAAGCCCTCATGCCCCCATCAAACTATGGACTGTTGCAAGATACCGAAATCAGCTTCAGCAAAACCCCTACTTTAAGGACAATATAGGGTTCTGTAATGCCACAAAACATGTCTCAAACTCAACTATCACCTGTTGTCTTCAAATACCCTTGTTTTCTTTCTTTTTTTTTTTAACATAAAAGGGTCACATGCATCTCTTTTGTATATCTCAGATGTATTCCCTTACATCTATAACTCTTTTCAAATATCCTCATATAGTGACAATTTTGCCCACTACATTAGTTATTTGATTGTTTGATTTTTCCCCTGTGAGATCTGTTTTATAAGCAATACTGGTAGAAGAGTAACTCTGTATAGATTTCACGTTTATACCAAGTTACAGGAAATGTTAGACTTTATTCGTTGGCCCCCAGATGCACCAACAATATCTTGTGGCATTGCTTCTCTTTTGCATAGGCATTTTAAAATGGGAAAATAATACATATGCAAACAAGTTTTTATCTAATAGAGATGGGAACACAAATTTGGCAATGTAATTAGGCCTTTTACCCTGAACATTGCCATAATGATTTGGCTCAGGCCTCAGAAGAATGGGCATCGCCCACACACACCTGAACTATGGAAACAACCACAAGTGTCTTTAACACTCCCAGGATCCAAGCCTCTACCAGAGAAGACCTACCACTGCTTTGGCATTGACTGACTCCAAAGAGTACTCCCAACACCCAGGCGACTCAGCAACAGTCTGCATGCAGTGCAGATCGCTCTGCATTAATGATATGCTGAAACTAGAGGATGCTCCACATCAGCCTGACATCGACAAAAGAAATGCACAGAATCCAGAGTCTTTAAATATAAAAGTCTGATACCAACTATAGCTAAAGTGTGCAAAAGTTTCACCAGGACCTTGAGTATGACTGGAGTTGGATAGACTAGTATGCCTGGAATCCAGAGTCTGTCTTATGCCAATAAACTTCTGGGGTTGAGGCCTTTTTGTAATCAAGTCAAGGACTTTTTTTCCATTTTCTCCATTTTTCTGGACCTATGCAAAAATTGGCGATTGCCACTATCACACCTTTACTATATTTTTTTACTCTTATTCTTTAAGGAAAAAAATACAACTTACTGAACTTAAAAACAAATTACTGTAGTAGAATGCCTGTCTCGAATGCAGGTGGGGGATGGGAAGGGGGAGGGGGTAATGTTGCACTGGTGAAGGGGGGTGTTCTGGTTATGACTGTAACCCAAATATGATCATGTTACTTAAATAAAAAAATATATTCAATAAAAAAAGAATAAGCCTGAGCACTGCCAGGTATAGCCCCAATGCACATCCTCCATAATAATTTTAACATTGAATATAAGGGTTATAGGTATTAGAGATTCAAGGACTGCAGCTTGAGAAACAATGATCTCTGGGTTTATTTTTTTTAATCACTAATTCTATTATAAAATATTCCATTAGAGGTAGAAGGAGGGTGCTGGGATACAGCTCAGTTCTAAAGTATAGGCTTCGCACGTACAAAGCCCTGAGTTCAATCCCCAGCACCCTCTAAAAATGCCATAATCATTAGGATCAATGCTGTACAACTGTGTATTCTCACATCAAACTGTGTCCACATCAATTTTAATATGTGAATTTTAACATATAAATATGTAAATTGGATGTTAAGTTTTAAACATGTAAGTTTGACAAATGTAATATGTAAGTCATGGTATAACAGCATTTTGTGTGCTAAAATATCATCATGTTTATGTCTATGGAAACATACAGTTGGGCTTTGAACAACTCAGAAGTGAAGAGCATCAACTTTCTGCAGTGGAAATTTACATATAACTTTGGACACACCAAAAATAAATAGCCTGCTAATGACCCAAAGTCTTGCTGATAGCATAGTCAAATAGCACATTTTGCATGTGATTTGTGTTATATACTATATGCTTATTGTACACTTGCTATTAGCCAGAATGCCAGGAAGCAATATATATTGTATTCTTAGAATAAAGGGAAAATGAAGCATTTTAAGATACTTACAAGAAAAAGCAAAAAAAAAAAAAAAAAAAAAAAAAAGAAAAGAAAAGAAAAAAGGGGCAGTACTGGACCATTGTAGAAAGCTTGCTACAGCCAGGCGGTGGCGCTAAAGGTAAGGTGCCTGCCTTGCCTGCGCTAGCCTTGGACGGACCGCGGTTCGATCCCCCGGTGTCCCATATGGTCCCCCAAGCCAGGAGCAACTTCTGAGCACATAGCCAGGAGTAACCCCTGAGCGTTACTGGGTGTGGCCCAAAAACCAAAAAAAAAAAAAAAAAAAAAAGAATGCTTGCTACAAAGGAGAGAGTAGAGCAGTTAGGTCAAAGGGACCACTATGATAATGACAGTTGAAAATGATAACCCAGGGTAAAAACTGGGTGATTAAAGGAGATAAAGTAATATGCTTGAAACCCTTACAATAACCTTACAGTTACAGTAACCTTACAGAAACCCTTAGAGTACTGCAAACCACAATGCCTAAAAATATAATAGAGGAAAGGGGAGGAAAAGTCAGAGAGAAGAAAAATGTCTGCCACTGAAACAGGCTGTAGTGGGTAGAGTGGAAGGGAAACTAGGACGTTGCTGGCAGGAAGTGTACACATTTCACACTGGTGATGGGATCAGTGTGTTGGCACCTTGAATGAAATTCAGCCATCAACAACTTTATAACTGTGTATCTCAGTGATTCAATTAAAAAAACAAATAAATAAAAATAAAGTGTGGCCCAAGGTTTTGGTGGGAGATGACGCAAAGGGGCTGGAGGGATGCCACATGGTCCTCCAAAGACCTCTGGGAGTGACTCCCCAACTAAATTAAAACAAATAGATAAAGTTTGGTCCAGTAATTACAACTGTAGGAGTGTACCCTATGAAAGTTATCTGAAATACAGAGATTTAGATATTGTCTTAATCATGTTGATTACAATAAGGAGAAATCAGTCATGGTCTGACTATGGCCAGCATCCAGGAAACCTTCCCCAGGCTCCAATCTTGGGCAGCAAATCTGCCTCCTCTGAGTCTTTCTCTGAGCAGCCTTCAATGGTCTCTTGCTCCTCCATGGTACTCTGAGCTTCCCAAAAGCTAATTCTTCATATACATCTGTGGTTTAGAGTAAGTTTATAAATCCCAAAGGACTGAATTAATCAAAGACCCTGGAGATGCTCAATGAACACATTTAGAAACAGAAAGCCAAGATGTTAAAGTTAAATTATTGGGAGGTAGCAAGGGCAAAATTGAAATCTTTCCCTTCTACCAGAGATTTCAGACTTTTAAGATTTTTTTAAAAAAATAATTAAACTAAAGAAACTATTTGAATGCTTTTAATGAGAATGATAGAGGAAAGGGGGGGGGAAATGTAAGCAGCTTTTTTCCTCTCCTTTTCGGGGCCTCACTGAAAGGATCACTGAAGTCAACAGGTCCTAGGAAACCATGTGGCTTTGGGGATGCAGAGCAGCTGGCATGGGTGATGAATGAAAAGGCACAGATTTAATGCGGATGTAAATTATGACATGTATAGAAGAAACCTGAGCAAGAAGAGGAAGAGATAACTGCACTCTTAGTATGTTCTCCACCATTTAAAGAAAACAGCTTCATTTTTTAAAAAAGCAAGAAACTTGCCAAATGTTAAGTGATTATCTTTTAATATGAATTTATTTTTGTTTTTCTGTGCTTTCTCAATACTTTCCAAGGTGCATTTAATGGACTCACATTATTTTTCATAATCAGAATGATAAATCAAATATAAAACATCAAGTTTATTCTGAGGCTAATCTGACCCTTCTGTAATAACGGAAAATGCTAGCAGTTTTATAATGCGGTGAAAGGCATAGCTTCTGTGTAGCAATTTATTCACTTTAACTCCAGGAAAAGCAGGAGAAAACTGACCTTCCAGCCCACTTGCTTATCAGTAAACACAAATTGAAAAATGAATGAGAGTACTGTAACTTTGGCGTGAAAGTTCTGGTCTTGCTTTTTATTACTTTCCACTAGGTTTATTTGTCTTAGAGTTACACAGACCTCACAAGCACCCAAAGGGCCCCTTTACAGTTCAGCAAGCATTCACACTCCTTGTAACTAGGTAAGGTCTCCTATTTCAAGCACAGAGCTTACCCTATAGGGTTATTCTCTCACAATCACTCTCCACCACTTAGAAAGCTGGCGAGCACTCAAGGCTGCCAAGAGGTCTGAGCAGTGGAAAGCCTGTGTCACAAGACTAGATGCCCACAATTCCTGGAGGAAGAAACATTCTCTTTCCCTCACATAACACAAAGGAGCACAGTCTTTTGGTGCTACAGGAACTTGAGAGAAAGGCGAAACCGACTTCTCTCTCTCTGTGGCCTGAACATCTTTCACTTCGTGTGAGAAACCTGTGCAGGAGGGACTGTCTGCACAAGATAAAAAACAAGAAGTTAGGTAACAAGAAAGAGTGCAGTGAAGTCCCTCACATGATTTCTCACTATCCTTTGCTTTATATCAAACAGCTCCCTGCTGAGAAAGTCAGAGGCAGAAGCTTCCATGGATGACTCGGGCTAGAGTAAAATGAACCTCTTAGTAAACACAAAGAAGATGGATCCCCAATGATAACTGTTACATTCTTTACCATATCCACCTTTGGGATCCATGGCTTTGTTTAACAACCAATGCCTATTTAAATCCATAAGGAATTCACTCCCTGACTTAAAGGGTGTTGTTATAACAACCATCATAACTTGCACTTTTCTCTGGGGTACCAACAAGTCATTTGATGCAACATTGTCCCATTTATGAAAAAAAAAAAGGGGGGGGAGGAAAAATGAGGCAGTAGAGACAGACCCTTTGCTCTGGGTCTCTTGGCAAGAAATTTTTGTTTGGTGGCTTGTTTTTCCAACCAGAAAGCAAAAGGGTTGGTGGCCAAATGCACTAAAATTCCGTGCAGGGCAAGCATCCTGATGAGAAAAGATACTCCAGTGCCAAAACAGAAATACCAAGAAAAAGCAACATCCTGTCAACTCTGAGAACCCAGTGTAACTAGGAAATAACCAAGAGAGGCAAAACAGCACGTCATCTTGAGAGAAACCGAGGCTACAAAAGTGGTTCTTATTTTCTTTTTTAATTTTCCAGCTTTTCTTCTGCCACATACAAAAATAAGCTGATACCTCCGTGGGAATTTGATGGGGGGGGGGGGACTTAAAGTCAGTGAAACCCAAAAGTGCCTGTGGAGTAGCCAACTATGAGACACTTTCTCCCCAGATGGGTTGATACCCTCAGCCCATGCTTATGACCAAACAAAAGCTCCTCCTGGCTTAGCCAGGAGAGACAGAACATGCAAGTCACTCAGTGGTTTTATCTCAGTTGGGGTGTTGGGGGCAGGCAGCTGCCAGGAAGTCAAATGAATACAGAACTCTCAAGAATGATCAGGGAAGGAAAACATTTTGAGTACTTTCATCTCATTTCGCTCTCTGCTGCCTAAAGCCACTGCCTGTGAATCCACGTGTTGCTGGCAAGGTGGGAGTGAGTGACCCGGAAATCAGGTCCTTTTCTCCGTTGTGGGTTTCACCGGGTGTAAACTGGTGCAAGTGAAGGTATCCATCCCCATCCGACCTTAACCTGAGTTTGATGCCTGTAAAAGGTCAGTGGTCACTAGATGCCCGATAGACTCAACTCACGGGTACTGGAAACTGGAATTTCTTCCCTTCTCCCCCAGGGCATGCATCTCCAGCGTTACTTGCAATGGTACCCACATCCCAAGGAATCAGGCTTACTTACTCTCAGGTGCCAGCATCTCCTAGGCCCGCGCACATTACCCACAGAGTAACCCTAGGGTCTGCTCCTGCCACAACAGCACCTAAGAGGCCGAGTCATCCCACCTCACCCTCCTAGCTCTCACTGCCGCCTAAATAGATTTGAGTAGCTACAATCCGCAGAGCTGAGGCTGAGCAAAAGAAAGATCAACCCAAATGCAGAGACTCTCTCTTTGCCTAGCTCAAAAACCTAGTTCCAATCAATGGATCGAAGTTAAAGAAAAATCATAACCGGCCGCCTCTAGACCGAGAGGCCTCGGCTGGCCTTGCTCGGAAAGAACATATAGCTAGACACAATGAGTCGAAAGGTGCTGAAGCTGGTTGGTACCAGGCTGGCGAAGCTCCAGGACCCCGAGACAAAGCGCAAGAGGAAACCCCCAAACCAGCCCGCACTGGACGCCGTTCGCACCGGACTTTCTCTGGGCCAGCAGGGGAGGCGCTCGCGGTCTCCGGACAGAAGCGGAGCTGGAGTGCGGGGACAAGAGTGCGGGACTCCGGGCACGGTCTTTCTTGGGCCTGGGTCCCCCATCATCCTTATGTTAGATGGAACCCCTTCCCGGTTTCAGAAAGCGCCGGGAGGTGCAAGTAGGGGTTGGTGCTTTTCTCACCGGGGAGCAAAATCATCCGGACCCCGAGATGAGCCGGGGTGGGGGGGACACTGGGGGGAATCTCTTCATCTGCGGTGTTGCTGTCCTGCTCCCTTGGAAAGTCACCGTTCGCTCTGGGGCCCCAAGGGGCAGCTTTTACGCATCCTATCGACCTCCTCCTCCTGCTGCTGCAGCAAGTGGCGCCTCCGGCTAAGCCGAGCCGGGCCCGCTCGAGACAAAGACGGGGCTCCGCAGGGCCGCACCTAAGCGCGGGGCGCACGTGCAAACGTTTGTTTGTGGTGGTCCCCGAACCCCCACTCCGCCTCGGGCCTCAGTTTCCCGGTCCAGATCTGCATGAACTCGGTGGCAAGGGGGTCTGTCTGCCAGGCGCCCCGCGGCCCGGTCCTCGATCCTCCCAGCGCTCTGCCGGGGAAAAGAATAACTGGGTTCCCGGGGGCCGCGCGCGCACGTGGGTTTGTTGTGGGTCCCAGTCCGGGAGGAAGCCGGGAGGGTCACCGGCGCGAGCGGATGATTCCCCCCCCCGACACCCCAAGTCCCCCTTCTCAGTAAGAAGGGGGCCAGCCCCGGCCCCGGATCACACTCCGCGCTCTGAGCGCGCCCCGAATCCTGCAGCCGCCTCCGCTCCGCTCCGCGCCCCGGCACGCGCCTCCTCCCGGGGGGCCTGGCTGCACCGCCCACCGCACCCCGACTCACCCCGCGCTCTCTGCCGTCCGCCCGCAGCGGGCGGGTTCCCTTTGTTAGCGCCCCGGCGTCTCCCCAGCCCCGGGCCCGGCCAGGCTCCTTCCCGCGGCTCCCTCGGACCGAGCGAGCGGGCGAGCGAGCGAGCGCCCCGCGGCCGGCGGCCGGCGACCGGCGGGAGCCCCGGGAAGGAGGGTCCGCGGCCGAGGGGAGCTGGGCACGGGCGGACCGGGGACCCGAGAAGGAGGGGAAGGAGCTCGGCCGAGGGGCGGGGGCTGGGAGTCGCCTCGGCTATGCAAATCGACGGGAAGGCCAGGTGGTTCCTGGCACGCACGCTGCGCCCCCAAACCCGCGAGACCCTCCCTCCGGGCGTCAGCAATCGGGGTGTCTCGCTTCGGGCACTGGGAGATGCTGGGACGCTGCCGCCCCCGAGGAGCGAGGACCCGAGGACCAGGAGGCGGAGCCGGGCGGAGAAGCGTGGAACCCGAAATGCTGGAGGTGCTCCCCCTCCCAGAGCCCGCAGGCTGAACCCAGAGCCTTTGGTGTTTAAAGGGGTGATGGGACGGGGTTGGGGGGCGGGAGACGGTCTGCGATGGCGACACTAAGCAAGTCACTTTGACCTCCTCAAGCAGCCGGTGGCTGGTGTGTGTTGTTACACGGTCCTAGGCGGGGGCCCTTTCACTGCGACTGTTCTGGGGCTGCTAGGTTGAAAAGAGGAAGCAAGTGTACCCCACTGCCAGCAGACATCTCTGACGTCCCCAAGGCCACTTGGTCAAAATGGAGACCTGCCTGACAGGAAGGTCTCAGGTCCTTAGGCCACCACCCAACCAGGGCCAAGGGCCAAAGCTGCCTTCCAAAGGTCTATAGAGGAGCACCCCACTTAACACGGACAGTGCTTAATGGGAAAGGGTAGAGAAGAGGAGGGTGGAAACAGACTGGGTCCCCTGGGAATTTACTATCGGGTAGACACTGTCAGTGCTTGAAACCCAGTCTCAGGATTCTCTCTCCAAATCCAGGTGGACTTCCCACCAAGGCAGCTGGAAGACAGAGATGGTAGCCTCAATTCATCCCCAACATCCTACTTCCAAATGCTATTTTCTCTTTCGCCAAATCCTAGACCGCTCTTACCTGAACCTTTCTCCATTTCTGGAGAAGTATTTTCTGCCCAGGGCCAAAACTTCAGATGTGCACGGTGCCAAGCAAAGTCCATTCAGACCTCTCTGATCAACTAGCTAGTTCTCCCTATATATGCTTCTGGAGGCCTGGGAGTTCCCTCTTCACTCTTCCGTAGAATGGTGATGTTAGGAACGGTGTTGTTGTCAGGATTATGTAATGTGATCTCTCTTATGCACTGGGCTTTGTTTTCGTTTGGGGGCCACACCTTGCAGTGCTTAGTGGTTATTCCTGACTCTGTGCTCAAAAATCACTGCTGGCAGACTGGGAAGACCATATGAGTTGCCGAGGATTGAACCCAAGTCAGCTGCATGCAAGGCAAACACCCTATCCACTGTACTTTGCTCCTGACCCAGAAGGCACTCATAAACACCAAGTGTTTTAATGAATAAGTGGAATCACACATATTCATTCAGAAGGCCATTTAAGGAAAATGCTACACTAGAGGTTTTATGCTTTATTCTGAGGAAACTGAAAGCTATTTTCAAAAGATTGGGGTGGGAGGACATACTCTGCAGTGCTCCGGGGTTTCTCATGGCTTTATACTTTAGGAATCATTCCTTGCAGGCTTGGAAGCCATATGGGATATAAAGGATGGAACCTGGATTGTACTATCTTTCTGTCCCTCTCTCAAAAAGTTTTTGTTTTTGTTTGGGGGCCACACCCAGCGATGTTCAGGGGTTTCTCCTGGAAGGCTCTGGGGACCATATGGGATACCAAGAATCGAACCTGGATTGGTCCTGAGTCAGTCCAGGTCTACCACGTGCAAGGCAAACACCCTATAGACTATGCTATCACTCCTGCCTCCAAAAAAACTTTTTTTAAAAGATTACATACAAAGGAACCAGAGTGATAGCACAGCTATAGGGCATTTGCCTTGCACACAGCCAACCCTGGATGGACCCCAGTTCGATTTCCAGCATCCCATATGGTTCCCCTGAGCCTGCTAGGAGTGATTTCCGAGCAGAGCCAGGAGTAACTCTTGAGTGCTGCTGGGTGTGACCCCCCAAAAAAAAAGGCTTGTATACAGGGGCTAGAGCAACAGTACAGTACATAGGGTGTTTGACCTGCACATGGCCTACTCAGCTTGAATCCCCAGCACTACATTTGGTTTCCTAAGCCCACCATGAATGATCTCTGGAGGAAGATGGATATAAGCTCTATGCAAAGTAAAATAAGAAACCATAAAAGTGAAATTAAAAAGATTATATACAGGGCCAGGGAGATGGCTCAAATGACTAATGTGCATGCTTAGCTTGCAGGAGTCTATATTTGAGCCCCTTCTTTGCATGGTCCTCTAAGCACCATTGGAAATTAATCTCTGAGCACCTCCAGATGTAGATCCAAAGCCTCTTCCCAAAATTGCCTACAGTGCATGCAATATGTACATCATTGTGCTCTATACTGATTACTGTGGCAGTTTTCTGAGAAATAGATGGCAGGAGTAATGACTGCAAGGCCAGAGTTTGAAGCTGACATCAGCAGAGATATAATAGGACCTCTGGCAATGAAAAAAAGAAATGTAAAAATGATACTCAAACAGTATGTACCATTTGAGGAACAAAAGCATTTTGCTTGCTATGTTGTCTCTCACCTGTAAAGAATAAGGTGATGGTGCTCTCCTCCTACGGAAACTAAAATCAGCTAGGAAATGGAAGGACTAGAATCTCAGCTCTCTTCCTCATATAATGAAAGGCTTAAGCATCTTATTTCTCAGGATCACTGTTAGAAATCAGAACAAAAAATAAAGAAGGCTTTTCCAGATCATGACCAGTCCCCACTCCACAGTTCTCTACCAGAAGAACTCCAGCCAAATTATGGGACAGAGAGGGGGGGAGGGGGAGGGAGGGAAGGAAGGAGGGAGGGAGGGAGGCAGGCAGGCAGAGAGACAGAGAGACAGATGACAGACAGAGACAGACAAACAGACAGAGACTCTAGAATCTTGACTGATGGAACTGAAATAAGTTGACCCCACAGTAAGCATGCCTTTAGGAAAATCCTATGATCAAAGATACTGTTGTATTGTTGAGATTGCTCTCCTCTCAGTTGGGGTCTTGTAACTTGTTTGTGAGAGACAAGAGTTTGGGCAATTAGATGAGGGATAATGTCATCTTCCCCAAGAAATCTCTGAGGCCACTCTGCCCATTGCCCTCTGAAGCCTCTACTTTGACAGTTTGTTTCCCATATACTTACTTTTCTACTAGATACCTCCTGTCTCCCAACACCTATGACCTCAGCCTCTGCCATGAATAATAGCTTGGGTTATGCCTGACTTAGTTATTTTAGGCATCTTACTGGCTAATACAAATAATATTCTATATTAATTTACAACAAATCTCATACCAAGAATACTTCCATACCACTCTTGATAATGATGGTGTTATTATAAAGTCTTTATAAAGAAATGATGGGAAATTCCTCCATTATAAAGGAAATAGAAATGGCACCTCATAAAGGAAAGAAGTAACAAGCTCTTGAAAATAGCCCCTGAAGGGGCCGGAGAGATAGCACAGCGGTAGGGCATTAGTCTTGCATCCAAAAGGACGGTGGTTCGAATCCTGACATCCCATTTGGTCCCCAAGCCTGCCGGGGGCTATTTCTGAGCATAGAGCCAGGGGTACCTCCTGAGCACTGCCAGGTGTGACCCCCCCCAAAAAAAAGAAAAGAAAAGAAAATAGCCCTGAAGCATGATTTTTTTTCTCCTAGACTGGTTGATGCTGGATCCCCAAAGAGCTCCCAGAATGGGAAAAAGATTCCCATACCCTCTTCCCGGGGCAGAGAAGCGATCCTGGTAATATTTATTCACGGCAAATAATCCACACAGACAGGAGGGTAAAAAGGCAAAAAGGTTGGATGCAGAATCCTTTGTCAGCCTGCTAGGAGCTCCAGAAGGCAAGAGCCCGCCAGCCAATTACTCAAAAGACCCTGACCTCCTAGCTCAACACCTATTTATTAGGATCTGAACAGCATCCCCTACCTGGAAGGTCATAGGTGAAAAAGCAGGCTGGGAAACGGATATTGAAGAGAGATATTATAACAGCCTCCATTTACTTAACAAACCCCCTCATCTTCCTTCCCCCCATGATAGAAGCTCATCAAAATTCTCTAATAATCTTCCCAGATCAGTTCTCTTTCCTCTGCACCATTTTAGCAATTTTGTTCTATATGAGTGGGCTCAGAATTAAAGGAACATAGGGGCCGGCGAGGTGGCACTAGAGGTAAGGTGTCTGCCTTGCAAGCGCTAGGCAAGGATCAGGACCGTGGTTCGATCCCCCAGCGTCCCATATGGTCCCCCAAAGCCAGGGCAATTTCTGAGTGCTTAGCCAGGAGTAACACCTGAGCATCAAATGGGTGTGGCCCGAAAAACCAAAAAAAAAAAATTAAAGGAATATTAAAGTGCTTCCTATTTGGACCTCAGCACTGTCAGGCTCAATGATAAAGATGCCTGTACACAGCTAAATCTCTAGAGCCCAAGTCAGAAAACAAAAATAGGTAGAGAAATGGAATATGTTTTTAGGCACTTGGGACTAATCTTATGATTCTTCCACAGAAGGACAAGAAGCATGCAATGAGCACTAGATGACAGAGATTGGACAGTAGAGAGTCAACTTGTAGGAGAACAACAGACCAGAGAGAGATGACTGACTCTATTGCTCCTATTACAATGCACATGACAATGGCTGAAAAGACTTCAAAGTAGGTAGGTTATGGGTAGTGTGATCAGGGTAGATGAACGCGTGGATATATTGCATGAGGACCAGTACGGTACACAACCTCAGTGCCTAACCTCCTTTAGATCTATGGGTAGATAACAAGGAAAATCTAAGAATTTCTCAAGTATTTATATTTTAGCAAAGTATTTCTGTTATTATATTACTATGTGATGAACAGTGAAGATGAGCATGTTCATAGTTAAGCCTCACTTGCTGAAAAGAGTATCATACTAGAATCCTATTGTACCTGTTATTTTGAGTAATTCTTTATATTCTTACTCTAAAGGCCAACCTTAGCATGAAATTAATGCATAAGATAACTACAAATCTACATAAGATAACTACAAACAAAGATAACTACAAATCTTATTCCAAAAACAATGAAAATTAGAATTCTTTACTGAAGATTCCTGAAAGACTTAAAATGGTGACACACCAAATATCATTGGGTAAAAATTTCTAGACATGGTATTGGAGAGATAGCTCAGTGGGTAGAGTGTTTGCTTTCCACACAGACAATCCAGATTTGGTCCCTGGCATCACATATGGTCCCCTGAGTCTGCCAGGAGTAATTTTTAAGAAAGGAGTCAGAAATAACCCCTGAGCACCACTGGGTATAGCCCATCCACCAAAAAATAATTTCTAGACACTTGACTACAGCATATCTTTCTCCAATGTTATACTTCTTACACCAGCTGAATAGACATACTCTGGTATTTCTGTACTCTCTCCTCTCCATTCCTCCCACTGTTATAATATTTCTCAGATCCCCCCCAACCAGATACTCCCCTGTGGCAATCTCCTTTTAATTTTATTATTCTTTAAAAAAAAAAAAAAAAAAAAAAAGACGGGCCCGGAAAGATAGCACAGTAGCATTTGCCTTGCAAGTAGCCGATCCAGGACCAAAGGTGGTTGGTTCGAATCCCAGTGTCCCATATGGTCCCCCATGCCTGCCAGGAGCTGTTTCTGAGCAGACAGCCAGGAGTAACCCCTGAGCACTGCCGGGTGTGACCCAAAAAAAAAAAAAAAAAAAAAAAAAAAAGACAAGCTGGAGAGACTGTACAGAAGGTAAGGCAATTGTATTGCATCTTGCATTTGGCAGATCAAGGGTTGATCTCTGGCACCTCATATAGTCCTCAAATCCTCACCAGGACCAATGTCTGAACACAGAGCCAAAGTAAGCCATGAGCACCATTAACTGTAGCCAAAATTTAAAGTTAAATTAAAAAAGGGAAAAAAATTTTGAAAGAGCCTCCATCACTTTCCCCAACTTTAAATTGTTTTACAAAGCAATGTCATTAAAACTGCATAGTACTGGAATAAAGAAAGACCCTCAAATCAGTGAATAGACTTGAGTATTCAGAGAATGTTCCCAAGACATACAATTAATTAATCTTTGATAAAGGGGCAAGAAACACAAAATGGAACAAGTTAAGCCTCTTCAACAAGTGCTGCTGGGACAACTGGTCAGCCACATGCAAAAGAAACAAACTTGGCCCTCCATCTAACACAATGCACAAAGGTCAAATCCAAATGGATTAAAGACCTTGATATCATACCCAAAACCATAAGGTACATAGAAGAATGTATAGGTGAAACACTTCATGACATTGACATTAAAGGCATCTTTAAGGAGGAAACAGCACTGTCCAAACAAGTAGAAGCAGAGATAAACAGATGGGATTATATTAAATTGAGAAACTTCTGCACCTCAAAGAAAATAGTGACTAGGATAAAGAACCACCCACAGAATGGGAGAAACTATTCACCCACTACCCATCAGATAAGGGACTAATATCGAAGATATGCAAGATATTGACAGAACTTAACACACACACACACACACACACACACACACACACACACACACACACTTTAACCTCGTCAAAAAATGGGGAGAAGAAATGAACAAATCCTTCCGCAAAGAAGAAATACAAATGGCCAAAAGGCACATGAAAAAATGCTCCACATCACTAATAATCAGGAAAATGCAAATCAAAACAACAATGAGGTACCATCTCACACCACAGAGACTGGCACATATCACAAAGAACAAGAACAATCAGCTATGACAGAGAAGTGGGGAGAAAGAAACTCTTATTCCTTGCTGGTGGGAATGTCTTCTAGTCCAGCCTTTATGGAAAACAATATGGAGATTCCTCAAAAAAATGGAAATTGAGTTCCTATATGACCAGCTATACTACTCCTAGGAACACAAAAACACAATACAAAAATGCCCTCTGCATGCCTATATTCATTGCAGAGCTATTTACAATAGCCAAAATCTGGAAACAACCAAGATGACCTTCAACAGATGAGTAGCTAAAAAAACTGTGGTACATATACACAATGGAATACTATGCAGCCATCAGGAAAAATGAAGTCACGAAATTTTCCTATACATGGATGGACATAGAAACTATTATGCCAAGTGAAATAAGTCAAAGGGAGAGAGATAGACACAGAATAGTCTCACTCATTAAAAAAAATAGTCTCACTCATCTATGGGATTTAACATAAATAAAAGACATCATTGTAATAATACCCAGGGACAATAGAGATGAGGGCTGGAAGGACCAGCCCACAATATGAAACGTACCACAAAGATTGGTTAGTGCAGTTAGAGAAATAACTACACTAACAACTATTATGACAATGGTAGTGAGTAAGAGAAGTAGAATGCCTG
Source organism: Suncus etruscus (assembly GCF_024139225.1). Taxonomy (NCBI): domain Eukaryota; kingdom Metazoa; phylum Chordata; class Mammalia; order Eulipotyphla; family Soricidae; genus Suncus; species Suncus etruscus. The sequence continues at coordinate 114,047,315 of NC_064853.1, forward strand.
TCTTGAAGATAGGCAGGGGCTGGGGGAGAAGGAAGATGTGGGGTTTTGGTGGTGGGGAGGTTGCACTTGTGAAGGAGGAGTACTTTTTATGACTGAAACCCAACTGCAAACATGTTTGTAATCAGGCACTTAAAAAATAAAGACGAAAAATATCAGTTTAGATCTCTTAGTTCTCTCATAACAGTGCTTAATTCCCTCTGTGCTGGTCTGGCTCTTATTTAGCTCCAAGTGTCCTCAATACAGATAGAATATTTCTATAGAATAGGTAATATTCTATAGAATAGAAATAGAAATTCTATAGGGGCCGGAGAGATAGCACAGCGACGTTTGCCTTGCAAGCAGCCGACCCAGGAACTAAGGTGGTTGGTTCGAATCCCGGCGTCCCACATGGTCCCTCGTGCCTGCCAGGAGCTATTTCTGAACACATAGCCAGGAGTTCCCCCTGAGCACCACTGGGTGTGGACCAAACACCAAAAAAAAATTATTTTGAAAAAAAGAAATAGAAATTCTATAGAATAGAAATAGAAATAAATTCTATAGACTAGAATAGAAATATTCTATTCACTTTCATTATCATCAAAGTGATAATGAATCTAATATTTAAAATAGAAAAATTGTATTTAATTGAGAAAACTCATAGTCTCACTACATATGTAATAAAGTTATTCTGATATATATACTGTAGGGCATTTTATTTCTTAGAGAGTGACTTTTACTTTTGACACAAATTATATGAATTGAAGTGGATACATCTTAAATATACAATAGTTGAATTTTGATAGATATTCTTTGCATACTATGGTGTTGGAGATAACTAAACCACAAGTTTGATTAGTTCAAAATTTTAAAGGTAGGAATCTACCTCTCTGCTTGAAAATCTTTGTACTGCAAAGCAAAAACTAAGTTGTATGAATGTGTGCATATTTTAAACATGCAGTTATTTAATAACAAATATAGTATGGCAAATTTAAAATGTATACCCAAAAGGTATTATACTTTGTGATTCCACTTATATAAAATTATTTTAAAAATTTTATTATAACACCATGATTTACTAAGTTGTTCATCATATAGTTGTTTCAGGCATTAAACATTCAAACATCAATACCACCATCAGTGTGACCTTCCCTTCACCGATGTCCCAGTTTCCCACCCACCACCTTAATCTGCTCCCTTGAAGATACAAATAAATTCACTCCATATTATTTGTTACAACACAATGACAAATGGAATTATCAAAACTCAGGTCAATAAGAGTCTATTTCATTCTTGCAATAATTTTCAGAGACAAAGAGAGGAGGGCTGGAAGTTACAGCCCACTTCATGAACCTCATCACAAAGAGTGATGAGTTTAGTTAGAAAAATAACTACATTGCAAACTATCCTAACAATGAGAATGTATGAGGGAAACAGAAAGCCTGTCTAGAGTACAGGCGGGGGTGGGGTGGGGAGGACGGATATTTGGGACATTGGTGGTGGGAATGTTGCACTGGTGATGGGGGGTGTCCTCTTATATGACTGAAACCCAACGACAATCATGTTTGTAACCAAGGTGTTTAAATAAAATTATTAAAAGAAAAAATAAGAGTCTATTTGTAATTATTGGTTTACCTCTCAATGGAGTTACTAAAGTCATTGTCTGAAAATTCAATGAGCTGGTTAGTGCGAGTTGAACCTTCTGTGCCATTGTTTAGGTTCACTGAGCTTAGTGATCTTCTTTTCAACTTTCCTATCAGATTTGCTCTGATCCTACTGGATGATGGTATTATTAAATTGAAAAATGTCACTTGGCTGAATATTCTGCCTTTAAATCCAGGAGCTATAGTAACTGGAAAGATTTCATGGCTTGGCAGTTTAATGAGGTTCAGTTGTGAGAGCCCAGCTGTTTTTATGAAGGAGGGTGGTGGGCATGACTGTGGGCTATGCCTTCAGGTGGAAAGGCGATTCTGCCCACCCCATTCCAACCAGTCTATTTGAACTAGTCTACTTGGAAGATTCAGAAGGATCATGTTTGTTAGATTAGTTGTGAAGGGGCCAGAGAGATAGCATGGAGGTAAGGCATTTGCCTTGCATGCAGGAGGTCGGAGGTTCAAATCCCAGCATCCCATATGGTCCCCTGAGTCTGAGCATGGAGCTAGGAGTAACCCCTGAGCACAGCCGGGTGTGACCCAAAAACCAAAAAAAAAAAAAGATTAGTTGTGGAACTGGGCCTCCATTTCTCTGTCAGCAAGATGGAGGATGTAGGTGAGTTTCCTAGTGGAGGCAGTAAATAAAATTCTTTTTTTTTTGTTGTTTTTTTTTTGGTTTTGGGGCCACACCCGTTTGACACTCAGGGGTTACTCCTGGCTATGCACTCAGAAATCGCCCCTGGCTTGGGGAGGACCATATGGGATGCCGGGGGATCGAACCGCGGTCGGGTCGGTCCTACGCTAGCGCTTGCAAGGCAGACACCTTACCTCTAGCACCACCTTCCCGGCCCCAAATAAAATTCTTGAAATAAAATTATAGAACTGGACAAAATATTAGTAACTCCAACAGTTTAAGAACTGGGAGAGAAGAGGGTGTGTTTATCCTGGGTATCATGAGATGAGAGAGGTTTGTAAAACTAGAACAGTTTTGTATCTTGAGCAAGGAGCTTCCCAAATCTATGCATCCATTTCAATTGCATAAAATTGCAAAGAACACACAGAAATGCAAATACAATTAAAGAAATCTTAATAAATCTGTCAATCATACCAATGTCAATTATACCAATCTTAATAAATTTGTAAGTATACCCAAAAAAATAAAGACAATTTACATGAATACAAACCTTCACTTTTACAAATGTATTTGCATATACATTATTACACTTGAGAGTCCCCTTCAAACTCACAATAACTTCTTTGTGGTAGAGATGTCAGATTTTGGAGATATAAATAGCAATACTCAGGGGTCACTCAGAATGATGTTTGGGGGACTATATGTAATGCCAGGGATCAAAGCTTTGCTCAGTTTTTGCTTTGGTCAGTTGCATGCAAGGCAAATGCTTTACTTTCTGTACTGCTTATCTGCCCTTTATATTAACTTCTGAGGTAAATAGGGGAATGGGTGTGGACCACACCTGGTGGTACTCAACGCTGTAATCAGTGAACAATGCAGCTCCAGGGACCATGCAAAACATACCATCTTCAGTCCCTTGAGCTATCTGTCTAACACAAGTATGGCTCATGACTCTAGATTATTCCCATTTATAATGAGAAATGAGAGGTAAAGTAAGTTGTGTATGTTCCATTTGTAAGTGTGGCACTGTGCCTTGAAACCAAAGCTTCTTGACCTTCAGACCATATTTGGCCCAGGTTACAAAACATTCTCCAAGGCTATAAAACTGTCAGTGATACTTTTGCAGGCTGCCCTGGGGTAGGACTCACTAATTGCTCACTGGACACCAGATGCCCCTACAATGGCAGGAAATATGGGGCAATGGGATCTAAGGAATCCAAGTGTTTACAATAATGACCTCAGAAAGATCAAGGAAAACGGTTTCCCTTGAAGGACAGCTCTGAGAATCAAAGTGGAAACCAGGGTGGAGAGACAGCTCAAAGGGGCTTGAGCACAATAGCATATTTTGCACCACAGAAGGTGGCCCCAGCCCTTTAGATTGTTTTTAATGGTTTTATTTCCTGAATTTTATAAATAAAATTAGCTTTAGGTCACAGATAAGAATAAAGAGGGGGAAGAGGGTGCTAATTCTGTCATCCGCCATAGGCAAAATTAACATTTCAGTCTTTTTTTTCCATTTTTCCTTCTGTGATTGCATTTGTTTTTTGTTTATTTTGGGGAGAAGGGTTTGGGCCACACCCGGGGTGCTCAGGGGTTACTGTGCTCAGAAATACACCTGGCAGGCTTGGGAGACTATATGGAATGCCAAGGATCCAACGCAGGTTAGCCGTGTACAAGAAAAACACCCTACAGCTGTGCTATCACTCTGGCCCGGTCATTGCATTTTTATTATATTTTATTTTGGGTCACACCTGGCAGTGCTCAGGGGTTACTCCTGGCTCTATGCTTAGAAAGTGCTTCTGGCAAGCTCGGGAGACCATATGGGATGCCGGAATTCAAACCACTGTTTTTCTGCATGGAAGGCATACGCCCTACCTCCATGCTATTTCTCCGACGTCATTGCATTTTTTATAGCTAAGAACATAATATAAATTAGAGCTATCCCCCCAGTTATAATATAACTTTCTTTTTTTTTTTTTTTTTTTTTGGTTTCTAGTTTCTGGTTTTGGGGTCTTAGCCAGCAGTGTTCAAGAGTTGCTTCTGGCTCTGCACTCGAAATTACACCTGGCAGGCTCTGGGGACTATATGAGATGCTGGAGATTGAACCTGGGCCTGCCGTGTGCAAAGCAAATGCCCTACCAGCTCTGGGAGCTGTGCTATGGCTCCAGCCCAAGTTATTGCTTAAGATAAAATAAATACTTTATCATTTGTTAGCTGAGAGGTGACTTAATTTCGTGGTGACTGGCCACCTCTTAGTTCTGTAACCTTAGACATATTAACAGCCTCTCTGATTCTGTTTCCTAACCTGGAAACCGAGGATAGCAGTGCCTACCTTATGAAGTTGTTCTAATATTAAGGAGTTAATTACATGAAAAGTGCTTAGAACAATGCGTGAAACAGTAGTACCAGTAAGTGCCAGCAGTTAGCAATGTGGAACTGTATTGCAAATTATTCAGCCATTCTACTGAAGCTAAATATTCATTAGGTTGATTTTAATGTTGCCTCCATTTTAAATAGCCTTCCGGTAAAATATTGCATATGTGAGAGGAAGGAAGGTAGACTGAAACATCATTGCCAAGGAATTTGAGTGTCAAAATAAAGCACTAAAAATTAAGAAACTCTGGGCAAATGTTCCAAAGAGAAAATTATTTATTTTTTCTTTCTTTTTTTTTTTTTTTGAGGGGTGGGGCACATCCAGTGGTGCTCATGGTTACTCTTGACTCTGCTCTCAGAAATTGCTCCTGATTCGAAGGACCATATGGGATGCTGGGGGTTGAGCCCTTTTCCATCCTGGGTCAGCTGAATGCAAGACAAATGCCCTACCACTGGGCTACCACTCCAGCTCAGAAAACATTTCTTGAGATGAGGCATCCAATAATCTTAAAGAGATCATAGTTAAATCTATTTGACAAACATTTATTCAGCACTATCAGTCAGGTAGGTCAAGGAACTCCAGAATCAATGGAGAATGCCAAGATAAGATACAGGCCCCCACATGCAAAGAAGTTCTAACAGATTTACCCAAAACTGACAATCATCACTTCTGAAGGATATTTTCACTGTGTCATATTTCTTCAGTTTATCTCTGAAAAAGAGGCTACCAAAGACCAGACCAATAAAAAAAGACAGTTGAAATTCAGTCAAGCCTACCTCTTCTCCTCATTGAAAAGGCATACTTAAGAAGGTCTGCTTCACAGAAAACACTATGAATATTCAGGAGATGCCCATAGAGCTCTTAGTATGGTGTCTCATAAATAACATTTTTTGAGCATTTAAGGTATGCCAGACACTGCATCAAATTTTTTCAATAAGAATATAGTGCCAGAGTGATAGCACAGTGGTAGGGTGTTTTGATTTGCAAGCGGCCATTCCAGGATGGACCAGAGTTCAATCCCCAGCATCCCATATGGTCCCCTGCACCTGCCAAGAGCAATTTCTGAGCCAGGAGTAACCCCTGTGTGCCTTTTGGTGTGGCCCAAAAAATAAAAAGAAATAAAGAATATAATTGTACCCCTTCAACACTTGTATTACATTGATACTATTAATTATTATTTATATTTCATAGACATGGAAACTTAGAGGTAAATGATTCAAGTAGTACAGTTGTAGTCTTCTCAAATCATTGAACTAATTACAGTAAATGAATGGGCCAGCATTGAATTTTGGTGACATGGATACTCAACTTATTATGTCATTCTTTATTTTGCTTCATCCATGAGTATTTTTAAAAATTTATCTAAGGAGGGGCTGGAGAGATAGCACAGTGGTAGGGCGTTTGGCTTGCAAGTGGCCAACCAAGGACCAATGGTGGTTCGAATCCTGGCATCCCATATGTTCTCCCATGCCTGCCAGGAGTGATTTCTGAGCAGAGAGCCAGGAGTAACCACTGAGCGCCACCGGGTGTTATCCCCCAAAAAAAATTTACCTAAGGAGAGCTGGTGTTTTATGAATGGTCACACAGTACAACTATCCAGGAGTCAACAGACATGAATTTTACATTCAAGTCTTTTGAGCAAGCTTTAATCTCAGCCACATCACACGACCTTTATTTATTTATGAGATGTGGACAGTTAAACTAAATAAGTTTTCTGTAAACCTGAGTGACCTGTGAAATAACCTCCATAAATAATTTAAAATACAAATTCTATTCTCCCCTTTAGATTTAGTTGCACTAGGATGGGACACTGAGTATTCATAATTGTTAACATACTTCTCAGGCAATGTTAAAGGTCAGCAGTTTCACAAGCAAATTGACTGGATTATATCTGACAGTCTGCATAGTTTTTCCAGAGAGTGCTTCTTCAGGATAAATAAATACATACATATATACATAAATAAAAATCCCCAATCATACCGGAGAGGTACTTTGTCTGGGATCCATATCCAGGGAGCACTCTTCCAGATTCTATCTAGAGTAAGAACCCTTTGCTAAGAAATTATAGGCTTTATGTAGCAGAGATATGACTACAACATCAACCAAGTTCCTCCTGACTATCATCACCAATAAATAATTCCCCATAAACTGGGAATAAGGCAATAAATTCATTCCCATAAATAGGCAATAAGCTTTGGAAAAACCTCACATTTCTCCACACTGGGATAGTTGCTAAATTTATAAGTCTCTTAGGAAGCTACATTGTTTTGTTTTTGTTCATTTATTTCAGTTTGGGGGTTCATACCTCAAGTTGCTCAGGGATTACTTCTGGTTCTGCATTCAGGAACCACTTCCAGTGGGTTTTGGACATCGTAAGGGATGTCTGGGATGGAACCCCAGTCAGCTGTGTGCAAAGCAAGTGCCCTATTCTGAACTATTTCTTTGGCTCCTGTTTTTGTTTTTGATTAGTGGTATCACTGAACCTACCAGTACCTCACATATATATCCAGTCCCTCTTTGTAGAGTGTACAACGCAAAACTCTGGGTAGTTCCACCAGAAAATATTGAATATACAAGCTGTGACTTCTTTTTTCTGCTAGGAGTTAGTTAATGAAGAAACTCCGAAGACTTCTGGAAGGAGATGGATGGTGGATTCTGTTTGTAGGCTGACAGGTGAATGAAGAGGCAAGCCTTGGAAAAGGCCGTGAAGTTCTGTCAGGTCCACTTTGGGGCCGCTGCACAGTCATTCCACAGGAACTTTGCCCATCACCCCAAAGCTCCCCAAGAACAGCAGAGAGAACTTATCTGTAGCAGCCCCCAGGATCCCTACTTCTGCCACCACAGACGCTGTCCAGCGTCCCAATGACCCCGATGCCAAGTCCTGCCCTGCATCAGCCTCTACCATCTCAGCCGTCAACCCTTGACCCCCTCCAAGTCCACCTCAACACAAGACCTGCCTAGGGACCCTCATCCCCCCCAGCCTGTGTCCACCACCAACATGCCTTGTCTGGATGCCGGAGAGGAGCAGGCCAGAGGGGCAGAAGACTCCTGCCCCCAGAGCCGAGCCCTGAGCAGGTGAAGATACCCCCTGAGGGCACACTGGCAGAGTTGCGATGCTGGGCAGCAGAAGCAGGCGCTGAGCCAACTAGCAGCTAGGTCACCAGCTTTCAGCCTCCTGGCAGCACAAGTAGCCAGTACCCCAATGTCTGTCCCAGCAAAGCAGAGTCCAGCCAGGCTAAGCCATGCTTACTCGAGAGCGACTCAGACAAGGACAACAACTACATGGACATCTGAGGAGGACTGTTCACCTGCTTTGGTCTCTGGCGCACTCTCCACCCCATGCTTCTGGCCTGGGCAGTGCCCAGAGTATGGCCACTGTAAGCTGAGTTCAGTGCACTGCATATGGCTCAGATCTGCACTACTGGACTCTTTCTCTGAAATTTGATCTGTGCTGTGGCTGTCCCCGGCTTAGACAGCTACACCATACCTGTACCCCATACTAGCTGGGAGCCGCCTGGTCTCTGGAGGCACCCATGGCTGGGCTCCTCACTCCCTTTTTTGGGTTCCTTTTCTAATAAAGGTTAAAGTTCTCAAAAAAAATGAAGAAACTCCTCAGTTGGTGAGTTAAATTAACCAGTAAGCATATCTGCTAAAAGAGAAGTTTGTGGGCAATCAGATAGGCATTTGGGGAATGTTGATAGGCTTAGTAAAAGAAATAGGCTCTGATATATGATAATATGTTTTTAGGTACCCTGGTTTACACAATACTGTTAACAGAAGGGTTTTGTGCATAAAATATTCCAGTACCCTATTCTCCACCAATATTCCCTCCATCATTGTCTCAGTGTCCTCCTATCTCCACCAAACCCAATCTTCCTCCCTTCACCTTAGTAAACTTCCTGCTAAAGACAGTTCTTAGTTTCTGAGGGCTTAGAGTAGTTATTATTTCCCTACTATGTTTCTGTCCCTCTCCATTTGACTGTTTAACTTGATTCTCTCCAGATCCATCCACCTAGTAGCAAATTGCATGATTTTTATCCTTTCTCACAACTGAGTTTTATTCCATGGTGAGTATGTACCATGATTGTTGTTGTTTTATGTAGTCATCTGTTCTTAGGCATTAGGGTTGCTTCCACATTTTGTTTCAATAGTGTTTCAATAAACATAAAAGAGCAAATGTCTTTTTAGAATAGTGTTTTTGGTATCTTAAGGCAGTTGTCAAGAAATAGAATTACTGGATCATATGAAAGCTCAACTTCTACTTTTTTGAGAAGTGTATATATTATTTTTCAAAAATATAACCCAGCCCATGCTCTAGCTTTGCCAGAGAAGTTTCTCTGCAGGGTAACAATTGCTGGTGTGAGATGATATCCTATTACTGTTAATTTGCATTTCCTTAATTATGTGATACAGACCATTTTCTTCATGAACATTTTAGCAAGAGAGATCAGTGAACTTTCTTATCGGCAGTGAATGAGGGTCTCTTCATCCCATTTCCATGTTAACACTGGCTGGTTTTCTGCTTTGTGATGTATGTTAGTCTCAGTGGTGTGAACCGATATCTGATTATTGTTCTGATGTGTATTTACCTAATAAGTGGCACAAAGCATTCTTTTCATATATTTTTTGGTTACTTGTATGTATGTCTTTTTTGAGGAAGACATTTTTCTCCATCATTTTCTTCTTTTTAATGGGATCTGTTATTTTCTCTTATAAAGTTCTTCTAGTACTTTACATATCAAGGTACCAAAATGAGTACAAAATGAATATTTTCACCCCATCACTGGGATATCATTTTATTCTAGTCATCATTTCTTTTGTAGTGCAGAAATTTTCCATTTATTTCTCAGTTTAATGTCTCAGAAATTTCCCATTTATTTACCTTTATCTTTTTGTTTTCTTTTGGTTTAGTTTGGTTTGGTTTGGTTTTGGGATCAATACTGTAGAATAAAAGCCCTTGGATGGGGCTGGACGGCATTGAATGGTAATATGGAGGGAGAGAGGTCTTTCTCCTCCAGCCCAGACCATGTCTGCAACCCACTTCAGCTGGTGGGTCTGCAGGTTCAGGATAGCAGCAGGGAGAAAACTCACAGTCAGTCAGGTTCCAAGAGGCATCAGCTGTATTCAGGGCCCTGGCCAACATGTGTGGACTATCATAACCTTTTATGCTGGATCCCTATTCAGCCCTGCATTATACCTTGTCTTTCATCTCTGCTCCTGTTGCTTCCCTCTCCATGCATTCTCCCAATCTTCTCCTCCTGCCCTTCAGGAAAAACCTTTTGTTACCCACCAAAGACCCCTCCCTGAAATGGGCAGGTTTATTAGCAGGTAAGGTTACAGGAAGAGTGGGGGATGGGGTAACATCTGCCCTTTTCTTTAAACGAAAAAGCATATGTTGTTCTTTTTTTTACCTGGCTTCCTCCTATAGCCAAAGGTGGGTAATATTCCCATAGCAGCAATATTTAAAGTGTAAATCAACATATCAGCCCTATCCATAAACATAACTTTTTCTGCAAAATACACCTGTAACTTAACATTTTCTTAATACTTATTTACCCAAGCACTATCCTGGAACTTCCTTGTTCCTATTTTTCTTAATGTTATTTAACCCAGCATTTTTTTCTCTTGGAACTTTCTTGTTCCTTATACTTCTTAATAACCAAACTTTTTTTTTTCTGGAACTTTCATGTTCCTATTTAACCTTTCCCTAAACCAAATTACAAGAACATTTATACAGAACATACATTTTGAAAAACAGGCCACTACCTCAAAATACACAGTAAAACATCATGCAATTGGGAGCATTAATTATGGAAAACTATAAAGCACATTTAAATCAGCAAGAAAATGACTTAGATAAAAGTTAGATGCAGGTGGTACTAAATAAGATTTTTTAGTTCGGCTTCACTGTTATCTCCCTTTTTAAAATTTTTTTTATTTATTTAAACACCTTGATTACATACATGATTGTGTTTGGGTTTCAGTCATGTAAAGAACACCACCCATCACCAGTGCAACATTCCCATCACCAATGTCCCAAGTCTCCCTCCTCCCCGCCCAACCCCTGCCTGTACTCTAAACAGGCTCTTCATTTCCCTCATACATTCTCATTATTAGGACAGTTCAAAATGTAGTTATTTCTCTAACTAAACTCATCACTATTTGTGGTGAGCTTCCTGAGGTGAGCTGGAACTTCCAGCTCTTTTCTCTTTTGTGTCTGAAAATTATTATTGCAAGAATGTCTTTCATTTTTCATAAAACCCATAGATGAGTGAGACCATTCTGCGTTTTTCTCTCTCTCTCTGACTTATTTCACTCAGCATAATAGATTCCGTGTACATCCATGTATAGGAAAATTTCATGACTTCATCTCTCCTGACAGCTGCATAATATTCCATTGTGTATATGTACCCCAGTTTCTTTAGCCATTCGTCTGTTGAAGGGCATCTTGTTTGTTTCCAGAGTCTTGCTATGGTAAATAGTGCTGCAATGAATATAGGTGTAAGGAAGGGGTTTTTGTATTGTATTTTTGTGTTCCTAGGGTATATTCCTAGGAGTGGTATAGCTGGATCGTATGGGAGCTCGATTTCCAGTTTTTGGAGGAATCTCCATATCGCTTTCCATAAAGGTTTCCACCTTTTTAAAATTTTTATACCACCATCAAATTGTCCAAACGTGAATACACTGTGTACCTTCCATTTTATCCCATCATCACACCAATGGTCCAGACACCGGGCTTCTCCCAGGCTGCTCACCAGATGGCTTCACTTCCATGAAGTCCCAGGCCCCCACAGGCTGGTTCAGGCAAGAGCCGAGAGTGCTTGCCACCTCTGGCCGCTTACGAGCTTTTCGCCACTTTCTTGCCCCGCTGGATGGCAGGAGCAGGACCCAAGTGACCGCATCAGGAGGGATAAAGCAGTCTCTGATGCTTCTCCTGATCGCCACCCTGCAGCTGCTGCTTCTTCTCCCCTCCGGAGGTATTTTGGAAGCAGGTCTCACTGCCTCCACTGCAGCTTCTAGGCCGCAGTTTCTCCGCAGGGCACATCTGGGTGTTCAGAGTTCAAAGTGGTCTAAGCTGAGAGTCTGAAATTTCCAAAGTCGAAATCCATGTTCAGGCAGAAGGTCATACTCAGGAAATCAGTCCGCTCTGAATGAAGTCTTTTTTCTCGTTCTTTTTCAATCGAGGCTCTCCATCAGTCTCTACAGAGGCTGAGGTTCTTGGAAAAAGGACTTTTTGCAGAAAAATCTGAGTCCTGACCTCGGATGGGGGTGATCCAAGCTTTCACTTCTTGTTTCACTGGCCTTTCTGCCCCCAGAAGGGGTCTGGGCCATCTTTAAATGTGGCTCCACGTGGCCTGAAAAGAGCCAAAATCAAACACAAGAACAGGAGTCTCATCATGCTGTCGTGGTCCAGGATTTAAGTCAACGTTCGGGCACCAGTATATAGAATAAAAGCCCTTGAATGGGGCTGGATGGTGGTGGATGGTGACGGAAGGATGAGAGGCCTTTCTCCCTCCAGCCAGGACCACGTGTCTACAACTCCCTCCAGCCATCGGGTCTGCTAGTTCAGGATAGTGGCGGGGAGAAAACTCACAGGCAGTCAGGGTTCAGAAGATATCAGCTTTATTTAAGGCCCTAGCCATCATGTGTAGCCTATTGTAACCTTTTCGCTGAATCCCTATTCAGCCCTGCATTGTACCTTGTCTCTCAGCATCTCTCCTCCTGCTGCTCTCCCTCTCAATCCATCCTCCAAAATCTCCCAAGTCCCTCTGCCAAACCTTTCATTACCCACCAAAGACCCCTCCCCGAAATGGGCAGGTCTTATTAGCAAGTAAGATTATAGGAAGAATGGAGGTTGGGCTAACAAATACTAGCTCTGCATCAGAAAATACTTCTGATGGGGCCAGAGTGGTAGCATAGCAGTAGGGTACTTGCCTTGAATGTGGCCAATCCACAACGGACACAGGTTCTATCCTGGCATTCCATATGATCCCCCCAGCCAGGAGTGATTTCTGAGTGCTGAATCAGGAGTAACCCCTGATTGCTGCTGGTGTGCCCCTCCCCCCCAAATAAAATAAGAAAAGAATCTGAATTCTTCTTTCTTATCTTTCTTAATTTCTCCTTTTTCTTTCTTTCTCTTTCTTTCTTTCTTTCTCTTTCTTTCTTTCTTTCTTTCTTTCTTTCTTTCTTTCTTTCTTTCTTTCTTTCTTTCTTTCTTTCTTTCTTTCTTTCTTTCTTTCTTTCTTTCTTTCTGACATGTGACAGACAGGCTTTCTAAACTCTATTTGTTGGAGAGGCTTTCTTTGTTTCACTTCATACCTTTTGCTCTTTTTCCAAAGATTAAATACCTGAGGGTTTGTCTCTGGACTCTCAGTTCTATTTCACTGGCTGGCCTGAGAGTCTAATACAGCAATGTTACAGCCTGTCTTAATTACATCATAAAGCACTCACTGTCTACTTCAGTTATAAAGTTAATGCTTTAAAATGATGCTAACAACCTACTCTGTCCTCAACCAAGCATCTCACAAAGCCATAATTTTATGGCCTCAGAATGACTCCATCTAAAAGAATACGAGTGCAGGCCCACAAGGGCAGAAAATTTGTGAATGTTTATTAGTATTTGGGGATGGGTCAGACCCTTGTATTAAATTATGTATTTGTGTTAACAGAGTGTATCAAAATATCTTGAAATCTCTCCAAGTGCCCTCTAATTAATTTCAGGAAGCAAGAACTATCATCTGTCACATTTCTTTGTCCAATTTCTCCTGAAAAGTTTGTCAAATGTACAGAAAGATAGATAATAAGAGATTTATTTCCTTGCCCCAAATAGTTGCATTTGGGTCTTTGTGCCCATTCAAGTAGTAAACTAGTTGAATGTTGGGTTAAAAAGGGGATGCTGAAGCTTGTTCTTCAAGTCTGTTTCCCTTGAACACTATCTCACTTGCTCGTCTGTGTCTCTTTACTTTCAACTTTTCTTCCATTATGAAGAGAACCATGTTCTCTTTTCTCCCGTCATGTTTGTTTGTTTCTTTCTCTCTTTCTCTCTTTCTCTTTCTCTCTCTTTCTCTCTCTTTCTTTCTCTCTCTTTCTTTCTCTCTCTTTCTTTCTTTCTTTCTTTCTTTCTTTCTTTCTTTTTTTTTTTGTTTTTTTGGTTTTTGGGTCACATCCGGCGATGCTCAGGGGTTACTCCTTGCTGTCTGTTCAGAAACAGCTCCTGACAGGCACGGGGGACCATATGGGACACCGGGATTCGAACCAACCACCTTAGGTCCTGGATCGGCTGCTTGCAAGGCAAACACCACTGTGCTATCTCTCCAGGCCCTCTTCTTTCCTTCCTTCCTTCCTTCCTTCCTTCCTTCCTTCCTTCCTTCCTTCCTTCCTTCCTTCCTTCCTTCCTTCCTTCCTTCCTTCCTTCCTTCCTTCCTTCCTTCCTTCCTTTCTTTCTTTCGTCCTTTCTTTCTTTCTTTTTATATTTTTTAATTTATTTAAACACCTTAATTACATACATGATTGTGTTTGGGTTTCAGTCATGTAAAGAACACCACCCATCACCAGTGCAACATTCCCATCACCAATGTCCCAAGTCTCCCTCCTCCCCACCTGACCCCCGCCTGTACTCTAGACAGGCTCTCCATTTTCCTCATACATTCTCGTTATGTAGTTAAAATGTAGTTATTTCCCTAACTAAACTCATCACTATTTGTGGTGAGCTTCCTGAGGTGAGCTGGAACTTCCAGCTCTTTTCTCTTTTGTGTCTGAAAATTATTATTGCAAGAATGTCTTTCATTTTTCATAAAACCCATAGATGAGTGAGACCATTCTGCGTTTTTCTCTCTCTCTCTGACTTATTTCACTCAGCATAATAGATTCCGTGTACATCCATGTATAGGAAAATTTCATGACTTCATCTCTCCTGACAGCTGCATAATATTCCATTGTGTATATGTACCCCAGTTTCTTTAGCCATTCGTCTGTTGAAGGGCATCTTGTTTGTTTCCAGAGTCTTGCTATGGTAAATAGTGCTGCAATGAATATAGGTGTAAGGAAGGGGTTTTTGTATTGTATTTTTGTGTTCCTAGGGTATATTCCTAGGAGTGGTATAGCTGGATCGTATGGGAGCTCGATTTCCAGTTTTTGGAGGAATCTCCATATCGCTTTCCATAAAGGTTGAACTTGACGGCATTCCCACCAGCAGTGGATAAGAGTTCCTTTCTCCCCACATCTCCGCCAACACTGTTTATTCTCATTCTTTGTGATGTGTGCCATTCTCTGGGGTGTGAGGTGGTATCTCATCGTTGTTTTGATTTGCATCTCCCTGATGATTAGTGATGTGGAACATTTTTTCATGTGTCTTTTGGCCATGTGTATTTCTTCTTTGTCAAAGTGTCTGTTCATTTCTTCTCCCCATTTTTTGATGGGGTTAGATGTTTTTTTCTTGTAAAGTTCTGTCAGTGCCTTGTATATTTTGGAGATTAGCCCCTTATCTGATGGGTATTGGGTGAATAGTTTCTCCCACTCAGTGTGGGGCTCTTGTATCCTGGGCACTATTTCCTTTGAGGTGCAGAAGCTTCTCAGCTTAATATATTCCCATCTGTTAATCTCTGCTTTCACTTGCTTGGAGAGTGCAGTTTCCTCCTTCAAGATGCCTGTAATGTCCTGGAGTGTTTTGCCTATGTGTTGTTCTATATATCTTATGGTTTTGGGCTCTTTCTTTCTTTCTTTCTTTCTTTCTTTCTTTCTTTCTTTCTTTCTTTCTTTCTTTCTTTCTTTCTTTCTTTCTTTCTTTCTTCCTTCCTTCCTTCCTTCCTTCCTTTCTTTCCTTCCTTCTTTCTTTCTTCTCTTTGTTCTTTCTTTTATTTCTCAATCTCTTTTCTTCAGATTTTCTTCTTTTCTTCCTTCCTTTTTTTCCTTCTTTTTTCTTTCTTTCTGTTTGTTTTGGGAACACATGTGGCAGTGCTCAGGGTTTATTCTTTGCTCTGCACTTGAGGAGGCTCAGGGTTCATATGGGGTACCAGGGATCATAAATGGATTGGCTGTGTGCAAGACAAATGACTTACCCTCTAAAATATCACTTCAACCTTTTCCCCTCTGTCTTTAGTTCAATAAAAACTCTGTTACTTAAAAAGGAAAATGAAATAAAAGAATGCCATGAACCTGCTTAATTAGTCAGCCCTTTTTCTGTTTGTTTGTTTGTTTGTTTATTTTTGTTTTGGGGCCATACCTGACAGCACTCAGGGATTACTCCTGGCTCTGCTCTCAGAAATCTTTCCTGGCAGACTCAGGGGACAGTATGGAATGACGGGAATTGAACCTGGGTCTGTCCCAGGTCAGCAGAATACAAGGTAAATGCCCTATCCTACTGCTGTACTATCTCTCTGGCCCCTAGTCAGCTAATTTTAAGATGTGTTACTCATATAGAGGTTTCCTAAGCCTTTCCATTAATCCTATGTTAAGAATAAATTTATTGAGCTCAAAACTCAAATGACCTAACAAAGATACCCCAGCTAGTAAGTGGCAGAGATTGGAGTAGAGCCCACTCTTCTGATTCTGTTGTAAATGGTAATAAGGGGCATGGGTCAGCCCAGGGTAAGAAATATAGAGCCAAAGATTTGAGAAAAAACAGAAATTGCTGTGGGCCAGCCTTGCATAATGAGGCCCCTGAGAGGGATCAGGACTGACTCATTATTTTCTGACTTCCCAAAGCAGTCAGGGATCATTACACTGGGTTTCAGCCTGTCTCTACAAAGCACTGAGAGGAAAACATACAGTGATAAATAAGGTTGTAGAGAATAAGCAGAAGCTTGATGGAATGTTGTTGCTCCTGGAAAAAAGGAAGTCACTCATCTGAGAGAGCTCTGTGTGCAGCCGGACCTCTGATAATTCATTTTCCTCTATCCCAATTCATTTCCTGCACCCCCATAGTTTCTGGCATAGAGGCAGAGGCAGCTTTATTGGTTCTTAAATCTCACGAGTTACAGAAAACTATAATTCTCATTTATTGATGAAATAGATGAAATAGAGCCTGTGAAGATTAGGATCTTGGTATTCCAGAATGATCTGAGGGATAATGACTTTTTCAAGTCAAAGCATACTTCATTTTAATGCAGTTTATGGTTGTTTTCAAATACTGTGCATTTTACAAATTGAAGGTCTGTGGCAACCCTGAGGCAAAGCAATCTTTTTAAGAGCACCAAGTTTGCAAAATCCTATGTTCACCTTAAGTCTCTGAGTGGCATTTTGTAATATTGTTCACAATATTTCAAATATTATTTGCATCTGTTTGCATCAGGATCAGTTATCTTTGATGTTATTGTTGCCACAGCAAACTTAATGATAACTGTTGTATGTCTTCTGACTGCTCCATTGTACAGCTATTCCCCCAAATCCTCAGGCCCTTCTATTGGACTCCTTATTTCCAGATGTACAACAATTTTGAAGTTAGGGCAATAAAGAGCCTACCAGTGTCTCTAAACTAAATTCTTGAATAGCAAAAAGAAACTCTCACATGTGTCTCCTTTAAACAAAAGCTAGAGATAATTAGACTTAGTGAGGGATACAATATAGACCAAAAAGATAGATTTCTTGAAGGAAACAGGCAAGTTGTTAAAGAGAAGCAATTGATGCAACAAACTTTATTGTTGTCTTATTTTAATGAATTTCCATAGTGACCCCAACATCTAATAAGCACCTGATCAGTCAATAGTCAATAACATTAGGGTAAGACCTCCTACCAACAAAAAAAGAGTAAGATTTACTGAAGGTTCAGATGCCGACTAACATTTTTTTCAGCAATACTCTATTGTTTATTAAGATAGGTATATTACATTTTTAGATGCAAAGCTATTTTTAAATTTTTAATTGAGTCAACATTGGTTTACAACCCTGTAGATGTACATAATGCTATATTGCACACTTACTTTTATGTTAGACTATGCCTCGTTTTTTAATAGTCAGGTGGCTTTGAGAAAGTGCCCTCACGACCCTGTGCATATTGAAATATTCCTTGGAGAATCAGAATAAAGATAATCAATAACATCATTATGTGTTATTGGGCGATGTCAAACAGCAAGTATGGACTTAAAATATGGTAGATGTTATAATCAACTGAGGTGAATAAATTAAAAATAAATGTATAAAATAAAAATAATGTAAACAACAAGCTTTTTAAATCTTTGTGTTGGAAGTAGGGAAAGACCTCAAGCACGTCAGGGGTATAACTGAGTGGTAGAGCAATTGCATGTGAGGCCTTAGGTTTGATCCCAGAACCAAAAAATAGGTCAATCCCCACCCAAACTCAGGGATACTGAAAAGTCTTCAAGGCACCAGTAGATTCAGTATATGGGGAACATTAGTTTATCCTGGATTTAGCTTTCTTATGGGTCAGGGGTCAAGAGAGCTTCTCCAGAGACTTTTATAAGAACACTAATGCAGTTCAGTCATGAAAATTTTATCCAACTGAAGCATCATCTTGCAAAGACCTCTGTTCCTAATGTCATCACCTACGACACTAGAATTTTTTAATACATGAATGGTGATGCACACACATTTAATTTATAACACTAAGTAATCACAGCTAAAATTGCTGCAGGCTGCTTCTGTCCTACAGCGCCAGTGGGATTTCAATGAATCCACTTCCGGGAAAGTGGGTTACACGGGCGGCAAAATATGAAATAATGAAACCACACAAGTATGTGGGGTCAACATATCTTCTGGCAGGAGCGCTGTTGATGTTTATTTAGTATTTCTATAGTTTATAGTAAGTTCATAGTTTTATTAGATTTCGCCATGTTAGCTTCTGATTTCTAAATTCACTGTCCTACTGTTCCCAGGTTCCCAGGCCCCTTGCCCCTGATGACCCCAGCAGCTAGGCAGTATAACAATTCACTGATGCCAGTGAGCTACAGACTGGCCCCAAAAGATAAGAGACAGCTGTATGTGCTTGTGAAATATAGGAAATATTTCAGGTAAAGATTAATGTTGATTTTAGCTCTGTCATTGCTGGCTCAAGGCTATATATATATATATATATATATATATATATATATATATATATATATATATATATAGCTTTGAGACCCTGACTGGTCAGACTTCTCCCAAAGACCCCCATCCTGGTGGGTTACAGACCACCAGAATGTGAGCTGAGATAAGCGGCACCAGGGAAGGGGATTGTATGATGTAACTTAAAATTTATGTTTATACAGACCTGTGCAATGTTTGAAATATCACCCTTTGTAGTTTTGTGTAACTGACATAAAATGTAATGGAATGATCTGAAAAGTATAAAAACCTGCTCTCCCCTGAGCTTGGGGTTCGAGACAGCTTTTTGTGCTCGAACCCAGGCTTGCCTGAATAAAGCAACCTCCAAAAATTCACTAATTGACTTGCCTCGATTTTTATAGTTCTAACAAGAGCAACAAGTTTAATCTTTAAGCAGGGGGCTTTATAAGGGGGAAAAACCAATTATAGGTATAGAGAAGAATGTTCCCAGTCACAAAGCAAAGTTTAACAGTAACAATACTTAAGCTATGGGCATGAGCTGTAAGAATTCTGAGTTATGAAGGAAGTCACACTCAGGGCAGCTTAAATGCAAATCCAAAGTTGGCAAAGAGTCACAGTATACAAATCATGATAAGAGGCAAAGAGCCGCATTCATTTTTGCCGGGAGCCGCATGCGGCTCAAAAGCCGCGTGTTCACCACCTTTGGTATAGAGGCTCCCAAATAGTTCTCAAGGGCCACAGGGGCCACACCTGGTGATATTTAACTAGCAAAATCTAATGGTTCAATGCTAGATAGTGGACATGCAGTGTTCAGGCTCCACCATGCTGGAGACCATTAAAATCATAGAGATATTGAAGATCCTCCAGGACTACCCTCAAGGTACTGGCTGGTAGGTGGAGATTGTGGTGTTGGGAGAGAACCCACAAACCCCTGACTCATGAGGATCCTAAAACCTTCTTTTTTTTTTTTTTTTTGGCTTTTTGGGCCACACCCAGTGATGTTCAGGGGTTACTCCTGGCTCTGCACTCAGAAATCGCTCCTGTTTTGGGGGACCATAAGAGACACCAGGGGATCGAACTGCAGTATGTCCTAGGTCATGCAAGGCAAACACCCTACCACTGCAGCACCACTCCGACCTCCCTAAACCCTTCTTAAAAGTACATATTCTGTGGTGTTAGAGAGATAGCACAGAGTCTAGGACATTTGCCTTGCACATGCCAAGTGTCTTATTCCTGGCTCAGAATTCAATCCCCTGCACCCCTTATGGTTCCCCAAGTCCAACCAGGAGTGATCCCTAAGCACAAAGCCAGGAGTAAGTCTTACGTATCACCAGCTGTGGCATCAAAAACAACAATAGGGGCCGGAGAGATGACATGGAGGTAGGGCATTTGCCTTGTATGCTAAAGGATGGTGGTTCGAAACCTGGCATCCAATATGGTCCCCCATGCCTGGCAGGGGTGATTTCTGAACGTAGAGCCAGGAGGAACCCCTGAGAGCTGCTGGGTGTGACCCAAAAAAACCTAAAGTAAATAAATAAATAAAACCCAACAACAATAAAACTGTATGTTCTACCTGAGCAAGAGTCAAATTAGAATAAAACAAACTGAGAAGTAAAGGTGCTGAGACAAAAACCTGACAGTATAGAATTTGTTTTAATGTAAATACAAATTAAATAATAGGGAAAGTAATGGAACAGAAGAGATTGAAACAGTCATAACCTCAAGGAATAAATAATACTATTCAACACAAATTGGAAGAGGAGGAAAGAAGATGGAAGGTAGGTTGGCAGTGTGCAAGTCAAATGCCCTATCACTGTGTTATCACTCTGGCCCCAGATATCTACTATATTCTACTAAGAACATCAATTGGTGATATCTAAACTTACAATGTGTACATTAAAATATAATAACTCAGAAGGACCAGCTCACAGTTTGAAGCTCACCACAAAGAGTGGTAAATGCTGTTAGGGAAATAACTACACTAACAACTAGCATGACAATGTTAAAGAATGAGAGAAGTAGAATGCCTGTCATGAATACAGGCAGGATCGGGGGAGGTGGGGAGCATTGGTGGTGGGAATGTTGCACTGGTGAAGGGGGGTATTCTGTTTATGACTGAAACCCAACTACAAACATGTTTGTAATCATGGTGCTTAAATAAAGTTGAAAAATAATAAAATAAACTATAGTAACTCAGGCTTGTAATGTAGAGTAATAGAACACTTGCTTTGTGCATGAAAGGCCCTTCGTTCAATCTCTGAGACTACAGGGTAAATAAAACTATAATAACTCTACCTTGTAATGGTTTTTATAACCCCTTTTTAAATGTAACCTTAGCACAAGACCCAGATAACATAATAGCAAGCATATATTACTTTATATGTGCTCATTGCTTTAATCTCTTAACATGTTCACTTCATCTTGTTGATAACCCCACTAAGTCCATGACTAGCTCTATTTATGAAGGAGGAAATGCAACAAACCAGTTAACTAACCTAGTCCAAATAGCAAAGCTAGCAAGTTATGGGATCAGAATTTAAAGCCTTTATGAATCCCCAGGTCATGTTCTTCACCTTGCTTATTGCTCAGTGAGCCTGTGAAGTGGCTATGATGAAACAATAAAAGGTGGGCAGAAATCCAGTTTATACATTCCTGCCCCTCACCCTTCAACAAGACATTCAGCTTCCATTTCTTTAGATAAACTCTGAGCAGCCCAGCAAAACATCTCTGTAGGCCAATAAGGAGAGCGCTGAGCCCAGGCTGGTGCTCTGCTGGGGTATGAAGGAGCTTCCAATATTCCAGTATGTCTTAAGGTAAAAATACTCATAACTGAATTTTAGCAATATGTTGGATTTCACTTTTTTCCCCCAAAATATCAGGTTTAATTTTCTTCGGGACTTATTGCTGGCTTTGCACTCAGAATATGGGTCAACCCAGCTCAACCAAGTACAAGGAAAGTGCCTTGTTAGCTATGTTCTCTCTGGCCCCCTTACTTTCTTTTTTATTGCACCTATAGGTTTTTTCAAATTATTTTACTATTTTTTACATTTTTATTATAGTTAGATATCATGTAGACAATAATGTCAACACTGGTGGAACTGATTGCACAATATACCTTCACCATCTATAAAAGATCAGAGACCCTTCTCTGTTGGTACTAGCCAGTTAGTCTTTCTCTGTAATAAGAGGCCTTTGGATTGGTCTCCATATTGCCTTCTAATTAGATGTATCTTGATTGATTCCTTTGGTTTACATGTTTGTTTTTTGTTTGTTTCTTTCTTTGTTTTTGGGGGTCACACCCGGCAGCCCTCAGGGGTTACTCCTGGCTCTATGCTCAGAAATCACTCCTGTCAGGCTGGGGGGGCCATATTGGATGCCAAGATTCAAACCATCATCCTTCTGCATGCAAGGCAAATGCACTACCTTCATGCTATCTCTCCGGCTCCCTTGATTTACATGTTAAAAAGATGTTTCCCCCATTGCCTCCTCATCTGGCTCCTTTTCCTCCCTTGGGGGTGGGCTTTGTTTTTCCCAATAAATGCCACTTTGGAGTCCTGGAGGAGAAGCTACCATCTTGGCTCGTCATTCCACATGGTGGAGAGACCGGCTTGTGGGTGAACAGCTTGCTTTGTGAGTTTTTGGCCTATTATACCTTCCCAACCATGTGTGGATTATTTCCTGTGTCAGAATTACTGCTGGACCTGCTTCTCTTATCCAACCCTGATTGGGGGTATGGGAATCCCTCTCCCTGTCTGGGAATTGTGGAACTCAAAACTGACAATTCACACTTCACCTCTGTCTTAATGTCACTTGTGGGGTGCTTTTTTGTTTGTTTACCTATTTTATTTTATTTATTTATTTAGGTTTTGGGAAAACAAAGGTGGTGCTCAGGGCTTATTCCTGACTCTGCATTCAGGCATCATTCCTGGCAGTGTTTGGAAGACCATATGGGGTATCGAACCTGAATTGGCCTCTTGCAAGGCAAATTTCTTATCCACTGTACAATCATTATGGCCCCATAGTCTTTATTTTTAAATAAAAGTATGTGATATTATCTATTGATATAGTTTTTATGATCCTTGTATTGTTTAAACATATGTTCCTCTTGCAACTGTCTATGTCTATGCTCACAAATATTTCATTTCTGTGTGGTGGGACTTGGGGTTATGCATTAATTATTTCTTGACCTTTTATCTGTGTAATATAAATGTTTGTAAATTTTTTAGAGGGCAACTTCCTAAGCACTGGCAATACTCAGTCAACTTGACTGGCAGTTCAATGTGAGGACATGAGAATATGGTGCCATTCAAGCCCTGTGGTACTAGGGATTACCCAGGCCACCTGGGTGGTGCTCCAGGGCTGCACCTGGCAACACTTTGGGGATCAGGTGGTGCCGGGTATCATTAATACTATATTATCTCCCAGCCCCCAAACAGTAAATTTTGAGAAAATAAGCAACTTGTTTAAGTTCCCACAGCTTGAAGCTGAGATATGATTTCATATCTCCTGAACTTAAAAAACATGTGCTTAACCAGTGTCTTATCTTTACTCCTAAATCCTGGTATTTAAAATTTTGAAGGGATGTGAGGCAAAGAGAAATAGTTTATTTTACAAAAAAAATATTTTTGCAGTTGAGTTAAATGTCTCCCTAACTCAGGAGCCAGAACAAGAAAATAGTGGATAAGGCATTTGCCTTTCATGTGGCCAACCCAGGTTTGATTCCTGGTATCCATGTGGTCCTCCAAGCACCTCCAGGAATAACCCCTGAATGCAGAACCACAACTAATCCCTGAACACCACTGGGTGTGCTCCAAAAACAAAAAATGTTTGCCTAATTACATTTTTTAATGGAGCACTGTAGTCACCTGAGAAAATATTGATTTGTATGAAGTTAGAGCAATAGCTCAGGGACCAGGAGCCAGGCCTTGCATAAACAGACACCACATGGTGCCCTCAGCACTAGTAGGTAGAGTCATTGCCTGCTCTGAGCATCATCAGTCCTAAGCAACACCATAGCACTGAGACCCAACACAAAATATACAGTATAATTGACCCAGACTAGCCTGGAGTGATCCCCAGACCTTGCTAAAATTGCTTAAATCCCCCAAAAGTGATTAATAAACTGAGTTTACTCAAAATTGAATACAAAGTGAAACTGGCCTTCAAAACACTTGCTTTATTTTTTAGTATAGCATTTATTTCTAGTTGCATTTATTGCCAACAATAAAATTTGAGGCAAATATTACAATTTTGGAAAACTTATGTCCAACAATGGGAATGAAAATACAGCAATGTAACAGCTTCTCAGTTCTTGAAAATTTTTTCTTATGATGTAGTTGCCATGGGTGAAATTATGTTTCCCCAAAAACACTAATTGAAATTTTACCCACTGGAACCTGTGCCTGTGATCTTTTTGTAACTAGTGTAAATTAACTAATCTATGATTAATTTAGAGGTATCAAGCTAGGAGGTTATTCTGGATTAGGAAGGACCCTCAATCCAAGGACCAGTGTTCTCCTAAGTGAAAAGAAATGTAGATACTTATACAAGTATACACAAAGGGAAAGAGACTGTGAAGAAGGAGGGAGTGATTGAGGTTATGCAGCTATAGCTTAAGCCAAAAACATCAATGATGTTGGCAGCCATCTGCACCTGGAGACATACATGGATCAGGGTCTCCTGTGGTGCCTCAGAACAAGGCAATCCTGTCAAAACCTTGACATGGACTTCTAGACACTAGCAATATAAATGAACAAATCTCTTATATTTTCAGTTCCCTACTTAGTAGTATTTTGAAATAGAAGACAAAGGAAGCAAATAGAGTGATGAAAACATCAAATGTGATTATTTGACACTAGACATGAAAATGTCTCAATATTTGAAAGTACATCATTCCATGAACAAATATTTCTAAAAACTCAGCATCACATTCAAAGTGTGAAATATAGACCAAATGGCTTTTCATATGACAGAGCACAGACAATTGACTGCCAGGTTTCAAAATCCACACAGCAACTAACCTTTAAGAAATGATCTCTATGCAAATCAAAACAACTATGAGATTGGCACACATCACAAAGAAGGAAAACAAGCAGTGCTGGTGGGGATGTGGAAAGAAAGGAACTCTTTTTCACTGCTGGTGGGAATGCCGTCTAGTCCAACTTTTATGGAAAGTAATATGGAGATTCCTCCAAAAAACTGGAAACTGAGCTCCCATACGAGCCACCTATACTGAAGGAACTCACAAAGAGAGACCCTTCCTCAAACCTCAGGAATCGCGGACACCCAAGGAGACTCGGAGACCGACTTGATGCAATCACAGGAGGGTTTATTTGAGCACGAATTCACACATCAGCATGCTGAGGCCAAACCTCATACTTCAAGCATGAGCAGAGGAGGTTTGACCCCCCTTGAAGGTTTCAACAGGGTTTATATAGAGAAACCTTAACAAGCTTAGGAGGAGGTTACAAACAGCTAGGGCCGTGGCGGGAAAGAGATATTTGCTTATCGCTGGGAACACACATGGGGCTGCGACATACGTAGGAGACCCGTGAAGAGGGTCTGCAAGGCAGCTACGCCTTGTTCTGTGCGCATGTGGAGGGGTTGTAATTTTCCATCATACAATTTCCTATGAACAAGCAAGAACAGAAGCTAAAAGCATGATTAACCTAACTGCTAAGAAATCACTTAAACAAAAAGGAATTCCTTCCTTAAGAACAAATGAACTGGGGCCGGGCGGTGGCGCTGGAGGTAAGGTGCCTGCCTTACCTGCGCTAGCCTAGGAGACGGACCGCGGTTCGATCCCCCGGCGTCCCATATGGTCCCCCAAGCCAGGAGCGACTTCTGAGCGCATAGCCAGGAGTAACCCCTGAGCGTCACCGGGTGTGGCCCAAAAACCAAAGAAAAAAAAAAAAAAAAAAAAAAAAGAACAAATGAACTCTCTTAAATTATAATCAGATGGAATGCTAAAGGGAAATTTTCATTCTCACAATACCACTCTTAGGGATATACTCAAGGAACACAAAAATACAATACAAAAATCCCTTCCTCACACCTATATTCATTGTAGCACTATTTACAATAGCCAGACTCTGGAAACAACCAAGATGCCCTTCAACGATGAATGGCTAAAGAAACTGTGGTACATAAACACAATGAAATATTATGCAGCTGTCAGGGAAAATGAAGTCATGAAATTTTCCTATACATGGATGTACATGGAATCTATTATGCTGAGTGAAATAAGTCAGAGGGAGAGAGATGGACGCAGAATAGTCTCACTCATCTTTGGGTTTTAAGAAAAATGAAAGACATTTTTTTTTAAATTACATTGCCACACAGCACTGAGATTGCATAAAAATTATTGAGTAATACACCAGTCAGTATCTTTTTTTTTTACAATCTTCTTTTTTTATAATATTATATATTTTTTATAATATTATATATTGTATATAATAATATATTGTATATATATTGTATTCCATTATTGAATAACAATATTTTTTTTCTTAACACCACCCATCACCAGTGCAACATTCCCATCACCAATGTCCCAAGTCTCCCTCCTCCCCACCCGACCCCCGCCTGTACTCTAAACAGGTTCTCAATTTCCCTCATACATTCTCATTATTAGGACAGTTCAAAATGTAGTTATTTATCCAACTAAACTCATCACTCTTTGTGATGAGCTTCCTGAGGTGAGCTGGAACTTCCAGCTCTTTTCTCTTTTGTGTCTGAAAGTTATTATTGCAAGAATGTCTTTCATTTTTCTTAAAACCCATAAATGTGTGAGACCATTCTGCGTTTTTCTCTCTCTCTCTGACTTATTTCACTCAGCATAATAGATTCCGTGTACATCTATGTATAGGAAAATTTCATGACTTCATCTCTCCTGACAGCTGCATAATATTCCATTGTGTATATGTACCCCAGTTTCTTTAGCCATTCGTCTGTTGCAGGGCATCTTGTTTGTTTCCAGAGTCTTGCTATGGTAAATAGAGCTGCAATGAATATAGGTGTAAGGAAGGGGGTTTTGTATTGTATTTTTGTGTTCCTAGGGTATATTTCTAGGAGTGGTATAGCTGGAACATATGGGAGCTCGATTTCCAGTTTTTGGAGGAATCTCCATATCGCTTTCCATAAAGGTTGAACTAGACGGCATTCCCACCAGCAGTGGATAAGAGTTCCTTTCTCCCCACATCCCCGCCAACACTGTTTATTCTCATTCTTTGTGATGTGTGCCATTCTCTGTGGTGTGAGGTGGTATCTCATCGTTGTTTTGATTTGCATCTCCCTGATGATTAGTGATGTGGAGCACTTTTTCATGTGTCTTTTGGCCATCTGTATTTCTTCTTTGTCAAAGTGTCTGTTCATTTCTTCTCCCCATTTTTTGATGGGATTAGATGTTTTTTTCTTGTAAAGTTCTGTCAGTGCCTTGTATATTTTGGAGATTAGCCCCTTATCTGATGGGTATTGGGTGAATAGTTTCTCCCACTCAGTGGGTGGCTCTTGTATCTTGGGCACTATTTCCTTTGAGGTGCAGAAGCTTCTCAGCTTAATATATTCCCATCTGTTAATTTCTGTTTCACTTGCTTGGAGAGTGCAGTTTCTTCCTTGAAGATGCCTTTAGCCTCAATGTCCTGGAGTGTTTTACCTATGTATTGTTCTATATATCTTATGGTTTTGGGGCTAATATCGAGGTCTTTAATCCATTTGGATTTTACCTTCGTACATGATGTTAGCTGGGGGTCTAAGTTCAATTTTTTGCAAGTGGCTACCCAGTTGTGCCAACACCACTTGTTGAAGAGGCTTTCTTTGTTCCATTTAGGATTTTTTGCTCCTTTATCAAAAATTAGGTGATTGTATGTCTGGGGAACATTCTCTGAGTATTCAAGCTCATTCCACTGATCTGAGGGCCTGTCCTTATTCCAATACCATGCTGTTTTGATAACTATTGCTTTGTAGTAAAGTTTAAAGTTGGGGAAAGTAATTCCTCCCATATTCTTTTTCCCAATGATTGCTTTAGCTATTCGAGGGTGTTTATTGTTCCAAATAAATTTCAAAAGTGCCTGGTCCACTTCTTTGAAGAATGTCATGGGTATCTTTAGGGGGATCGCATTAAATCTGTACAGTGCTTTGGGGAGTATTGCCATTTTAATGATGTTAATCCTGCCAATCCATGAGCAGGGTATGTGCTTCCATTTCCGCGTGTCCTCTCTTATTTCTTGGAGCAGAGTTTTATAGTTTTCCTTGTATAGGTCCTTCACATTTTTAGTGAAGTTGATTCCAAGATATTTGAGTTTGTGTGACACTATAGTGAATGGAGTTGTTTTCTTAATGTCCATTTCTTCCTTATTAGTATTGGTGTATAGAAAGGCCATTGATTTTTGTGTGTTAATTTTGTAGCCTGCCACCTTGCTATAGGAGTCTATTGTTTCTAGAAGCTTTTTGGTAGAGTCTTTGGGGTTTTCTAAGTAGAGTATCATGTCATCTGCAAACAGTGAGAGCTTGACTTCTTCCTTTCCTATCTGGATTCCCTTGATATCCTTTTCTTGCCTAATCGCTATAGCGAGTACTTCCAGTGCTATGTTGAATAGGAGTGGTGAGAGAGGACAGCCTTGTCTGTGCCAGAATTTAGAGGAAAGGCTTTCAGTTTTTCTCCATTGAGGACAATATTTGCCTCTGGCTTGTGGTAGATGGCCTTAACTATATTGAGAAAGGTTCCTTCCATTCCCATCTTGCTGAGAGTTTTGATCAAGAATGGGTGTTGGACCTTGTCAAATGCTTTCTCTGCGTCGATTGATATGATCATGTGATTTTTATTTTTCTTGCTGTTGATGTTGTGTATTATGTTGATAGATTTACGGATGTTAAACCAGCCTTGCATTCCTGAAATGAAACCTACTTGATCGTAGTGGATGATCTTCTTAATGAGGCATTGAATCCTATTTGCCAGGATTTTGTTGAAGATCTTTGCATCTGCATTCATCAGCGATATTGGTCTGTAATTTTCTTTTTTCGTAGCATCTCTGTCTGGTTTAGGTATCAAGGTAATGTTGGCTTCATAAAAGCTATTTGGAAGTTTTCCTGTTTTTTCAATTTCATGAAAGAGTCTTGCCAGGCTTGGTAGTAGTTCCTCTTGAAAGTTTTGAAAGAATTCATTAGTAAATCCATCTGGGCCTGGGTTTTTGTTTTTGGGCAGACATTTGATTACTTTCTTAATTTCCTCAATAGTAATGGGTGTGTTTAGATATGCTACATCCTCTTCATTCAATCGTGGAAGATTATAAGATTCCAAAAATTTATCCATTTCTTCCAGGTTTTCATTTTTAGTGGCATAGAGTTTCTCAAAGTAGTTTCTGATTACCCTTTGAATCTCTACCATATCAGTAGTGATCTCTCCTTTTTCATTCCTAATACGAGTTATCAAGTTTCTCTCTCTTTCTTTCTTTGTTAGTTTTGCCAGTGGTCTATCAATCTTGTTTATTTTTTCAAAGAACCAACTTCTGCTTTCGTTGATCTTTTGGATGGTTTTTCTGGTTTCCACTTCATTGATTTCTGCTCTCAGCTTTGTTATTTCCTTCTGCCTCCCTATTTTTGGATCCTTTTGTTGAGCACTTTCTAATTCTATGAGCTGCGTCATTAAGCTATTCAGGTATGCCCCTTCTTCTTTCCTGATGTGTGCTTGCAAAGCTATAAATTTTCCTCTCAGTACTGCTTTTGCTGTGTCCCATAGGTTCTGATAATTTGTGTCTCCATTGTCATTTGTTTTCAGGAAGGTTTTGATTTCCTCTTTGATTTTATCTCGGACCCACTGATTATTCAGTATGAGGCTATTTAACTTCCAGGTGTTAAAATTTTTCTTCTGTGTCCCTTTGTAGTTTATATATAATTTCAGGGCTTTGTGGTCAGCAAAGGCAGCCTGCAAAATTTCTATCCTCTTGATATTATGGAGGTATGTTTTGTGTGCTAAAATGTAGTCTATCCTAGAGAATGTCCCATGTACATTAGAGAAAAATGTGTATCCAGGCGTCTGGGGTGGAGTGTCCTGTATATATCTACTAGGCCTTTTTCTTCCATTTCTCTCCTCAGGTCTAGTATATTCTTGTTGGGTTTCAGTCTGGTTGACCTGTCTAGTGTTGACAATGCTGTGTTGAGGTCTCCCACAATTATTGTGTTGTTATTGATATTATTTTTCAGATTTGTCAACAGTTGTATTAAATATTTTGCTGGCCCCTCATTCGGTGCATATATGTTTAGGAGGGTGATTTCTTCCTGCTGTACATATCCCTTGATTAATACAAAATGTCCATCTTTGTCGCTTACAACTTTCCTAAGTATAAAGTTTGCATCATCTGATATTAATATGGCCACTCCTGCTTTTTTTTGGGTGTTGTTTGCTTGGATGATTTTCCTCCAGCCTTTTATTTTGAGTCTATGTTTGTTCTGACTATTCAGGTGCGTTTCTTGTAGGCAGCAGAAGGTTGGATTGAGTTTTTTGATCCATTTAGCCACTCTGTGTCTCTTAACTGGTGCATTTAGTCCATTGACATTGAGAGAAAGAATTGTCCTGGGAGTTAGTGCCATCTTTATATTAAAGTTTGGTGTGTCTGTTGGTAAGCCTTGTCTTAAAGTAGGCCGTTCAGTTTTTCTTTTAAGAATGGTTTTGAGTCTGTGAAGTTTTTGAGCTGTTGTTTGTCTGTGAAACTATGTATTGTTCCTTCAAACCTGAAAGTGAGTTTTGCTGGGTGCAGTATTCTAGGCGAAGCATTTATTTCATTGAGTTTTGTCACTATGTCCCACCACTGCCTTCTGGCCTTGAGTGTTTCTGGTGACAGGTCTGCAGTAAATCTCAAGGATGTTCCCTTGAATGTAATTTCTCTTTTCGATCTTGCTGCTTTCAGAATTCTGTCTCTATCTATGGGATTCGTCATTGTGACTAGGATGTGTCTTGGGGTGTTTTTTCTGGGGTCTCTTTTAGTTGGCACTCTTCGGGCATGCAGGATTTGATCACATGTATTCATTATCTCTGGTAGTTTCTCTTTAATGATGTTCTTGACTGTTGATTCTTCCTGGAGATTTTCTTCCTGAGTCTCTGGGACTCCAATGATTCTTAAATTGTTTCTGTTGAGCTTATCATAGACTTCTATTTTCATCTGTTCCCATTCTTTGAGTAATTTTTCCATTGTTTGATCATTTGCTTTGAGGCTTTTTTCCAATTTCTTCTGCTGTATGTAATTGTTATGTATCTCATCTTCCAGTGTACTGATTCTATCCTCAGCTGCTGTTAACCTGTGGGAAATCTCAAACATGTTTTTTTTTCAATTCATCTACTGAGTTTCTCAGACCTGTTATTTGATCTGAAATTTCTGTTTGGAGTTTTCTCATTTCTATCTTCATATTCTCCTGATTCTTTTTAGTTTTCTCTTCTATACTTTGTTTGAGTTCTTTGAACATGTTCCATATTGCAACTCTAAACTCCTTATCTGAGAGACTGACTAGGTGGTTGGTCATGTTCAAGTCATCAGAGTTGCCATCTTCATTCTCTATATCTGGCACTGGCCCGTGTTGTTTCCCCATTGTCACACTAGTACTGCGTGTTTTTCTACGTGTTGTGATTGTATTCATTGGCTAAATGCTGTGCACCGTCACGAAGGGGAGCGGAATAACCGTGCTCCTCTGGCTTCTCCCTTTCTGGGCGTGTCGACTCACCTCCACGGAAGGCTCACAGGAAGGCAGGCTGGCAGATGGGCCGCACCCAGGATGAAATCAGGCCAAAAATGCAGGACAGCAGAGTAGAGAGGCAGAAGTGTGCTGGCATCTGAGATCCAGCGAAGTTCAGTGGCTCCTCCCTTTCTAGGCGTGTCGACTCACCTCCACGGAAGGCTCACGGGAAGGCAGACTCCCCGGAAAGCTCACAGGAAGGCAGGCTGGCTGATGAGCCGCACCAAGGGTGAAATCAGGCCAAAAATGCAGGACAGCAGAGTAGAGAGGCAGAAGGGTGCTGGCATCTGAGATCCAGCGAAGTTCAGTCAAAATAAAAGACATTTTTGTAATAATTCTCAGAGACAAAAGAGATGAGGGCTGGAAGGTGCAGCTCACAACATG
The DNA here is from genome assembly GCF_024139225.1 of Suncus etruscus. NCBI lineage: Eukaryota > Metazoa > Chordata > Mammalia > Eulipotyphla > Soricidae > Suncus > Suncus etruscus. Next base: position 114,079,059 of record NC_064853.1, read on the forward strand.
AAGCTCACCACAAAGAGTGATGAGTGCTGTTAGAGAAATAACTACATTGAGAACTATCCTAGCAATGTGAATGAACGAGGGAAGTAAAAAGCCTGTCTCAAGTAAAGGTGTGGGTAGGGTGGGGTGAAGGGAGATTTGGGACCTTGGTGGTGGGAATATTGCACTGATGAAGGAGGGGTGTTCTTTACATGACTGAAATCATACAACTACAATCATATTTGTAATCACGGTGCTTAAATAAAGATAAAAATTAAAATTAAAAAAATAAGGAGGGAGGGAGGGAGGAAGCAATAGCCTATTTAAGGCTATCATGTGCTAATGGAAACCGTTAAATCCCTGTTTCTGGTACATTTAGTGATTTTTAAGAATAAAAGAATTCAGAGAAGACCAAAATTTCACTAGTTGTAAAAGTATGTACATGGGACCTGAGCAATAATACAACAAATAGCTGTTTGCATGCAAATGATCCAGGTTTGATCCCTGGCATTCGACATGTTTCCCTGAGTCCTTCAGAAGTGATAAATAAGTGAAGAGCCAGGATTAAGACCTGAGTACCACCTGGTGGTCCCACCCTAAAAGAAAAGAAGAAAAATATTAAATCAAAATTATTGGCTTTAATATGGAGTCATTAGTAAACTGAATATATTTGCTCCTGTGGAAGAAAGGTTAAAATAAATAAAAGTTGGCAAATTGGGGATGGGGTGGGTTTGAAGTGATAGTACAGTGGGTAGGGCACTTTCTTTGTAAACATCTGACCTGGGTTTGATCCCCAGCACCCTACCTTAGTCCCCTAAGCCCCACAAGAAGTAGTCCCTGAGCACAGAGCCAGGAGTAAGCTTTGAGTACAGATAGTCAAGTATGGCCCTAAAATAAAACAAAACAAAGCAAAAAAAGAATTTGGTAAATGGTTGGTGGAGACTGAAGGAAAGAAATGTTTGGGTTCAATCCAAGGAACTAATAATCTTTTAATGGGAGTTGTGCCAAGATCATGTTTTAGAGAAGAGCAAATGTGTCCCATCTTTGAAATGTTGATTCTGTTTTGCATGAGTTATGTTCTTGTGAAACAGACCATTAGGCAGAGCTTTGGGTTTGAAGTTTATCTTCCTGAACATATCAAATTAAAGCTGTGGAAACTAGGAGCCAGGAGAGATAGCCTGGAGGTAAGGCGTTTGCCTTTCATGCAGAAGGTCATCAGTTGGAATCCAGCTTCCCATATGGTCCCCGTTGCCTGCCAGGAGCAATTTCTGAGCATGGAGCCAGGAGTTTCTCCTGAGCACTGCCGGGTGTGACCTAAAAACCATTAAAAAAAAAAAAAAAAAGCTGTGAAAACTAAAGGTCCAATGGAGAGATTCCTTAAGAAGACTGTTCAGGATTGAATCCAAGCTGTGGAAACTAAAGGTCCATGGGAGAGATTCCTTGAGAAGACTGTTCAGGATGGGATCCAATCTTCAAAGAGCCAGCACAAAACCATTTTCTGAATCGCAGAGAACATCCAGGGATCTGTTCATAGGGAGAAAGGTCACAGAAACCTAAGAAAGTAGAATTTTCAAGAAGGGAGAGGTCAGTCATTTTTTTTTTTTTTTTGGTCTGGGGACCAGTCTTGGCAGTGGTTAGGTCTTACTCCTGGCTCTGTGCTCAGGGATCACTCCTGCCAGTAATCAGGGGACCATCTAGATGTCACAAATCAAATCAAGGTCAGCCAAGAGCAAGACAAATGTCCTATCCTCTGTACTATCTCCCTGAACCCAGAAGAAGTTCTATAAAGATAATTATCATCAATCGGGCAGTTGTGGGAGAGACAGATAATCTGGTCTTTAACAAATAAGCTTAAAATTCAGGAAAAGTTAGATAAGTCATATTCCTGTGGTTGGTCAGACGAAGGCCAGAGAAGAAATAGGGATTGGAAATATGGAAAAACAAGATACAAAAGAACAAGACCTCTCCCCTACCCCAAACCAAGAAGGTCAAAGAAAATAAGTTTCTAGTGCCAAAAATATATATTATAAAGGAAGTGTAGAAGAGAAACACGTAAGGGCTCTAGAACAAGACAATCACATTTCAGACTTGGTCCTGACATTTGTTAAATGTTAGTTACTAAATGTTTGTGTCCACTCCCCCGAATTCATGCTAAAAGTCCTGGCTATGGTGGTACTTGGAGAGAGAGCTTTGGAAAGTAAGTAGGTTATAATGGTAAAAATCTTTTTGATGAGTTTTGTTCCCTTTGAAGAATAAAAAGCCAAGAGGGCTCAGTGATGCTAGCAGTGCCTGCTTTGCTGCAGGGTAACCAAGTTCCACCACTGCCCACACTCTTGCAGTGCTGATACCTGAATCCTTTAAACACAATACAGTATGTGATCTTCACTGCCTGGTCAGGTGTGTTTGAGTTACAGTTAAATGGGTGCAGTTCCCAGAATACCACAATCAAGTGTGCTATACCTGGTCAAAACAAAAAGAAAGGGAAATATTACCCCATTCCCCCATTCTTCCTGTAACCTTACCTGCCAATCAGACCTGCCCATTTCTGGGAAGGGTCTTTAGGAGATAACAGGGGGTTTGGCCTGAAGGGCAGGAGGGAGATTGATAAGAAGATTTAGAAGAATTGATGAGAGGATTTGGAGGATGGATTGAGAGAGAAGCATGAGGAAGAAAGAGGCTGAGAGACAGGGTACAATGCAGGGCTGAATAGGGATCCAGTGTAAAAGGTTATGATAGGCCACACACATGTTGGCCAGGGCCTGAATAAAGCTGATTATTTCCTGAACCCTGTCTGTGAGTTTTCTCCCCGCAGCTATCCTGAACCTACAGACCCAACAGGTGAAGGGGGTTGCAGACATGTGGCCTGGGCTGAAGGAAAAAGACCTCTCACCCTCCATCACCATCCACCACCATCCAGCCCCATCCAAAGGGCTGTTATGCAACATGAAGGAATAGAAAGAGGGAAAGAAAATTCAAGAACACTCGATCTATTCTCTCAGTCTCTCTCTCTGTCCCTCTCCTGCTTGTTCATACCACCCACCAAGTCTTCTTCTAACCTTTGTTCTGTGAGAAATAAATATGTATTGTTTAAGCTGTGATAATTTAGTATATGTAATAATAGCAAGAGGGACCAGAGAGATAATACAGTAGGTAAGGCAACTACCTAAGTCAAACCCAGTTTGATTTCCCAGAGTCGCCTATGGTCCTGAGTACCACCAAAAAAAATCCCTGAACATTAATAAATAAGTCCTGAGCATTCTTGAATGTGAACAAAACAAAACCAAAACATCAGCCAGAGTCAACAAACACACTAGACCATGGATTTCATAAACTACTTAAGCTCTTGATTTGATAAGCTACTTAAGTTTTAATTTGTTTTCCTGAAATTATAGAAAGCTATAGTATCATCACTAATTTAACCACAGGGAAACTTTCTGTGTAATGGGTCTTAGATAATTTTGTCATTTTGATTATATCACTGAATATAATTAACACAAATAAAGATAGTATGACCCACTGTGCACCAGGCTGTCTGGCCTAACTATTGGAACCATTGTTGAAGATGCCATCTATAATTGACTAGAACACTGTTAAGTGCTACAACACACTTTATATATGTGAATGCATTCTTTGTGGGGCCAGAGAGATAGTATATAGGTTTTGATGTTTGCAGTGCTTTTACTGACCTGGGTTAGATTCCTGGAGTCACATGATCCCCTGAGCATTACCAAGTGTGATTCCGGAAGTCCCTGAGCACTGCAGGGCAATTTCCAGAACTACTGGACTCCAGTATCACTGCACCCTTTGACCTTACATTGAACCAATAACCTGGTGGGCTGACAATCAGTGGTAGAGGCTTCTGAGCTTCTTGAGCACCATTTGGGAAGCAAACAAACAAACAAATAAAAAATAGAGCTGTTTATGAAGACAGTCCAAGTTAAAACACAGGAAGATAAAGCACTGCCTGCCAAATAAAAATTGTTCAGCCAATTACTTATAACTGAGATGAAAAGGAAATGGAAATGATGTCGCATTAATTCATCCAAGTTCCTTGCTTGGAGAGACAGATCAGAGATGACTCTAGCCTCCTCCAGGTAGTCCAGCTGCAATTCAAGGAAGTGTTGCATTTTAAAATGAGTCAAAACATTTCTCTCCCCACCCTTTCTCTCTCTCTCTCTCTCTCTCTCTCTCTCTCTCTCTCTCTCTCTCTCTCTCTCTCTCTCTCTCATTTGCTGTTTTCAACCACACTCTTTTAAAACTTCAAACTCACCTCTGCAAGCTGGAGCTGGAAAGATGCTCAAGACCAGCACTTTCTGCAAGGGACCAGCAGAAGCAAGAAGAAGGGCCTTGTCCCTAATAGTCCAGGCTAAGATTCTCACTGTGCCCAGGGCTGCCTTCCTGGCTCACTGTGGCTGGCCCACTGGCCTGCTGAACCGTGGGCTCGTGTGAGAGGTTCAACTTGTCTCAAGAGCCTGCACCTCTCTACCATTTGCACCTTCTATCCTGTCCCTCCATTAAATTGGCCTTATGCCAAGTACTCTGAGGTCAGGCATTGCCATTTGACCTTCATCTTCATAAATGCTCAGGATGCTCTGCTATTTGCCTTTGCCTGTTTGCCTTCTCTTCATTGTGCTTGCATCCTCAGATCCAGAATTGGGGGTGTTTGTGGTGGTTACTGGGGATAATACTTTCTTTTCTTTCTTTTTTTTTTTTAAATTGCTTTATTTAAAGACCATAATACAGGTTATTCACAATACAGTCAGGAGTATTTTTTTACAGTTGCAAAGTATGCATGATTGAATTTTCAGTTATACAATGCACAATACCATTCACCAGTGTATGTTTTCTGCCACCACTTTCCCTAATTTCCTCCTGCCCTGCTGCATCTGAGTGAGATATTTTCTTTTCTCTCTGTATAAGTATATATACACACACATATATACACATATATGTATATGTACATATATTTTTTTTCTTTTCCTTTTTTTTTATAATAGCTTATTTTTATTGAAGATCAGAAGTTAATATACGGTTAACATTATTTCTGCACACAACTTTCCAACAGTACCTCCATGGCCTGAGCGCTTCCAACCTTCACAGTAGCCCAAGGGCCCCTTTCATAATAGCTCAATCCAGGGCCTATTTTAGTAACATAGGATTGAAACATAAACCAATCAGATTTGTACAAGTCCAACAATTTTAACCAATGGGAGCATAAACACATTTTGATGGCGGGAAGGATAAAGAGGAACCTGGCATGATGGGGGAGGGGAAGCAAATTCTTAAACAAATAGCTAAATGATATTTACGCAAATACAATTATTTGTTTAGCCTATTTTCCATTTAGATCTATCTTTTGTGCAAGCAATAAGGATCATAATTTAAACTTTACAAAAACATATCAATAACTACATACTTGAGAGCAGTTACAAAACCAGGTTCCATGGAAAGGTTAAGGCATCTGGTTAAGCCAGATTCTTTGTGCTGAGCTAAATTTATTTGCAGAGTTTTCTGTTGGTTCGGGGCTATGCAAACTTTTGTGGCTTGAATCAGACAGGCGGTGGAAAATTCATTC